>NW_026683586.1:0-33425 GCF_030247195.1 Topomyia yanbarensis | reverse complement strand
TAAATTCTAAAATTCTAAAATTCTAAAATTCTAAAATTCTAAAATTCTAAAATTCTAAAATTCTAAAATTCTAAAATTCTAAAATTCTAAAATTCTAAAATTCTAAAATTCTAAAATTCTAAAATTCTAAAATTCTAAAATTCTAAAATTCTAAAATTCTAAAATTCTAAAATTCTAAAATTCTAAAATTCTAAAATTCTAAAATTCTAAAATTCTAAAATTCTAAAATTCTAAAATTCTAAAATTCTAAAATTCTAAAATTCTAAACTTCTAAAATTCTAAAATTCTAAAATTCTAAAATTCTAAAATTCTAAAATTCTAAAATTCTAAAATTCTAAAATTCTAAAATTCTAAATTCTAAAATTCTAAAATTCTAAAATTCTAAAATTCTAAAATTCTAAAATTCTAAAATTCTGAAATTCTAAAATTCTAAAATTCTAAAATTCTAAAATTCTAAAATTCTAAAATTCTAAAATTCTAAAATTCTAAAATTCTAAAATTCTAAAATTCTAAAATTCTAAAATTCTAAAATTCTAAAATTCTAAAATTCTAAAATTCTAAAATTCTAAAATTCTAAAATTCTAAAATTCTAAAATTCTAAAATTCTAAAATTCTAAAATTCTAAAATTCTAAAATTCTAAAATTCTAAAATTCTAAAATTCTAAAATTCTAAAATTCTAAAATTCTAAAATTCTAAAATTCTAAAATTCTAAAATTCTAAAATTCTAAAATTCTAAAATTCTAAAATTCTAAATTCTAAAATTCTAAAATTCTAAAATTCTAAAATTCTAAAATTCTAAAATTCTAAAATTCTAAAATTCTAAAATTCTAAAATTCTAAAATTCTAAAATTCTAAAATTCTAAAATTCTAAAATTCTAAAATTCTAAAATTCTAAAATTCTAAAATTCTAAAATTCTAAAATTCTAAAATTCTAAAATTCTAAAATTCTAAAATTCTAAAATTCTAAAATTCTAAAATTCTAAAATTCTAAAATTCTAAAATTCTAAAATTCTAAAATTCTAAAATTCTAAAATTCTAAAATTCTAAAATTCTAAAATTCTAAAATTCTAAAATTCTAAAATTCTAAAATTCTAAAATTCTAAAATTCTAAAATTTCTAAATTCTAAAATTTCTTAAATTCTAAAATTCTAAATTCTAAAATTCTAAAATTCTAAAATTCTAAAATTCTAAAATTCTAAAATTCTAAAATTCTAAAATTCTAAAATTCTAAAATTCTAAAATTCTAAAATTCTAAAATTCTAAAATTCTAAAATTCTAAAATTCTAAAATTCTAAAATTCTAAAATTCTAAATTCTAAAATTCTAAAATTCTAAAATTCTAAAATTCTAAAATTCTAAAATTCTAAAATTCTAAAATTCTAAAATTCTAAATTCTAAAATTCTAAAATTCTAAAATTCTAAAATTCTAAAATTCTAAAATTCTAAAATTCTAAAATTCTAAAATTCTAAAATTCTAAAATTCTAAAATTCTAAAATTCTAAAATTCTAAAATTCTAAAATTCTAAAATTCTAAAATTCTAAAATTCTAAAATTCTAAAATTCTAAAATTCTAAAATTCTAAAATTCTAAAATTCTAAAATTCTAAAATTCTAAAATTCTAAAATTCTAAAATTCTAAAATTCTAAAATTCTAAAATTCTAAAATTCTAAAATTCTAAAATTCTAAAATTCTAAAATTCTAAAATTCTAAAATTCTAAAATTCTAAAATTCTAAAATTCTAAAATTCTAAAATTCTAAAATTCTAAAATTCTAAAATTCTAAAATTCTAAAATTCTAAAATTCTAAAATTCTAAAATTCTGAAATTCTAAATTCTAAAATTCTAAAATTCTAAAATTCTAAAATTCTAAAATTCTAAAATTCTAAAATTCTAAAATTCTAAAATTCTAAAATTCTAAAATTCTAAAATTCTAAAATTCTAAAATTCTAAATTCTAAAATTCTAAAATTCTAAAATTCTAAAATTCTAAAATTTCTTAAATTCTAAAATTTCTTAAATTCTAAAATTTCTTAAATTCTAAAATTTCTTAAATTCTAAAATTTCTTAAATTCTAAAATTTCTTAAATTCTAAAATTTCTTAAATTCTAAAATTTCTTAAATTCTAAAATTTCTTAAATTCTAAAATTTCTTAAATTCTAAAATTTCTTAAATTCTAAAATTTCTTAAATTCTAAAATTTCTTAAATTCTAAAATTTCTTAAATTCTAAAATTTCTTAAATTCTAAAATTTCTTAAATTCTAAAATTTCTTAAATTCTAAAATTTCTTAAATTCTAAAATTTCTTAAATTCTAAAATTTCTTAAATTCTAAAATTTCTTAAATTCTAAAATTTCTTAAATTCTAAAATTTCTTAAATTCTAAAATTTCTTAAATTCTAAAATTTCTTAAATTCTAAAATTTCTTAAATTCTAAAATTTCTTAAATTCTAAAATTTCTTAAATTCTAAAATTTCTTAAATTCTAAAATTTCTTAAATTCTAAAATTCTAAAATTCTAAAATTCTAAAATTCTAAAATTCTAAAATTCTAAAATTCTAAAATTCTAAAATTCTAAAATTCTAAAATTCTAAAATTCTAAAATTCTAAAATTCTAAAATTCTAAAATTCTAAAATTCTAAAATTCTAAAAT
This sequence comes from Topomyia yanbarensis, assembly GCF_030247195.1. Taxonomy (NCBI): domain Eukaryota; kingdom Metazoa; phylum Arthropoda; class Insecta; order Diptera; family Culicidae; genus Topomyia; species Topomyia yanbarensis. The sequence goes on along the minus strand of NW_026683586.1, from coordinate 30,780 downwards.
TCTAAAATTCTAAAATTCTAAAATTCTAAAATTCTAAAATTCTAAAATTCTAAAATTCTAAAATTCTAAAATTCTAAAATTCTAAATTCTGAAATTCTGAAATTCTAAAATTCTAAAATTCTAAAATTCTAAAATTCTAAAATTCTAAAATTCTAAAATTCTAAAATTCTAAAATTCTAAAATTCTAAAATTCTAAAATTCTAAAATTCTAAAATTCTAAAATTCTAAAATTCTAAAATTCTAAAATTCTAAAATTCTAAAATTCTAAAATTCTAAAATTCTAAAATTCTAAAATTCTAAAATTCTAAAATTCTAAAATTCTAAAATTCTAAAATTCTAAAATTCTAAAATTCTAAAATTCTAAAATTCTAAAATTCTAAAATTCTAAAATTCTAAAATTCTAAAATTCTAAAATTCTAAAATTCTAAAATTCTAAAATTCTAAAATTCTAAAATTCTAAAATTCTAAAATTCTAAAATTCTAAAATTCTAAAATTCTAAAATTCTAAAATTCTAAAATTCTAAAATTCTAAAATTCTAAAATTCTAAAATTCTAAAATTCTAAAATTCTAAAATTCTAAAATTCTAAAATTCTAAAATTCTAAAATTCTAAATTCTAAAATTCTAAAATTCTAAAATTCTAAAATTCTAAAATTCTAAAATTCTAAAATTCTAAAATTCTAAAATTCTAAAATTCTAAAATTCTAAAATTCTAAAATTCTAAAATTCTAAAATTCTAAAATTCTAAAATTCTAAAATTCTAAAATTCTAAAATTCTAAAATTCTAAAATTCTAAAATTCTAAAATTCTAAAATTCTAAATTCTAAAATTCTAAAATTCTAAAATTCTAAAATTCTAAAATTCTAAAATTCTAAAATTCTAAAATTCTAAAAATTCTAAATTCTAAAATTCTAAATTCTAAAATTCTAAAATTCTAAAATTCTAAAATTCTAAAATTCTAAAATTCTAAAATTCTAAATTCTAAAATTCTAAAATTCTAAAATTCTAAAATTCTAAAATTCTAAAATTCTAAAATTCTAAAATTCTAAAATTCTAAAATTCTAAAATTCTAAAATTCTAAAATTCTAAAATTCTAAATTCTAAAATTCTAAAATTCTAAAATTCTAAAATTCTAAAATTCTAAAATTCTAAAATTCTAAAATTCTAAAATTCTAAAATTCTAAAATTCTAAAATTCTAAAATTCTAAAATTCTAAAATTCTAAAATTCTAAAATTCTAAAATTCTAAAATTCTAAATTCTAAAATTCTAAAATTCTAAAATTCTAAATTCTAAAATTCTAAAATTCTAAAATTCTAAAATTCTAAAATTCTAAAATTCTAAAATTCTAAAATTCTAAAATTCTAAATTCTAAAATTCTAAAATTCTAAAATTCTAAAATTCTAAAATTCTAAAATTCTAAAATTCTAAAATTCTAAAATTCTAAAATTCTAAAATTCTAAATTCTAAAATTCTAAAATTCTAAAATTCTAAAATTCTAAAATTCTAAAATTCTAAAATTCTAAAATTCTAAAATTCTAAAATTCTAAAATTCTAAAATTCTAAAATTCTAAAATTCTAAAATTCTAAAATTCTAAAATTCTAAAATTCTAAAATTCTAAATTCTAAATTCTAAAATTCTAAAATTCTAAAATTCTAAAATTCTAAAATTCTAAAATTCTAAAATTCTAAAATTCTAAAATTCTAAAATTCTAAAATTCTAAAATTCTAAAATTCTAAATTCTAAAATTCTAAAATTCTAAAATTCTAAAATTCTAAAATTCTAAAATTCTAAAATTCTAAAATTCTAAATTCTAAAATTCTAAAATTCTAAAATTCTAAAATTCTAAAATTCTAAAATTCTAAAATTCTAAATTCTAAAATTCTAAAATTCTAAAATTCTAAAATTCTAAAATTCTAAAATTCTAAAATTCTAAAATTCTAAAATTCTAAAATTCTAAAATTCTAAAATTCTAAAATTCTAAAATTCTAAAATTCTAAAATTCTAAAATTCTAAAATTCTAAAATTCTAAAATTCTAAAATTCTAAAATTCTAAAATTCTAAAATTCTAAAATTCTAAAATTCTAAAATTCTAAAATTCTAAAATTCTAAAATTCTAAAATTCTAAAATTCTAAAATTCTAAAATTCTAAAATTCTAAAATTCTAAAATTCTAAAATTCTAAAATTCTAAAATTCTAAAATTCTAAAATTCTAAAATTCTAAAATTCTAAAATTCTAAAATTCTAAAATTCTAAAATTCTAAAATTCTAAAATTCTAAAATTCTAAAATTCTAAATTCTAAAATTCTAAAATTCTAAAATTCTAAAATTCTAAAATTCTAAAATTCTAAAATTCTAAAATTCTAAAATTCTTAAATTCTAAAATTTCTTAAATTCTAAAATTCTTAAATTCTAAAATTCTAAAATTCTAAAATTCTAAAATTCTAAAATTCTAAAATTCTAAAATTCTAAAATTCTAAAATTCTAAAATTCTAAACTTCTAAAATTCTAAAATTCTAAAATTCTAAAATTCTAAAATTCTAAAATTCTAAAATTCTAAAATTCTAAAATTCTAAAATTCTAAAATTCTAAAATTCTAAAATTCTAAAATTCTAAAATTCTAAAATTCTAAAATTCTAAAATTCTAAAATTCTAAAATTCTAAAATTCTAAAATTCTAAAATTCTAAAATTCTAAAATTCTAAAATTCTAAAATTCTAAAATTCTAAAATTCTAAAATTCTAAAATTCTAAAATTCTAAAATTCTAAAATTCTAAAATTCTAAAATTCTAAAATTCTAAAATTCTAAAATTCTAAAATTCTAAAATTCTAAAATTCTAAAATTCTAAAATTCTAAAATTCTAAAATTCTAAAATTCTAAAATTCTGAAATTCTAAAATTCTAAAATTCTAAAATTCTAAAATTCTAAAATTCTAAAATTCTAAAATTCTAAAATTCTAAAATTCTAAAATTCTAAAATTCTAAAATTCTAAAATTCTAAAATTCTAAAATTCTAAAATTCTAAAATTCTAAAATTCTAAAATTCTAAATTCTAAAATTCTAAAATTCTAAAATTTCTTAAATTCTAAAATTTCTTAAATTCTAAAATTTCTTAAATTCTAAAATTTCTTAAATTCTAAAATTTCTTAAATTCTAAAATTTCTTAAATTCTAAAATTTCTTAAATTCTAAAATTTCTTAAATTCTAAAATTTCTTAAATTCTAAAATTTCTTAAATTCTAAAATTTCTTAAATTCTAAAATTTCTTAAATTCTAAAATTTCTTAAATTCTAAAATTTCTTAAATTCTAAAATTTCTTAAATTCTAAAATTTCTTAAATTCTAAAATTTCTTAAATTCTAAAATTTCTTAAATTCTAAAATTTCTTAAATTCTAAAATTTCTTAAATTCTAAAATTTCTTAAATTCTAAAATTTCTTAAATTCTAAAATTTCTTAAATTCTAAAATTTCTTAAATTCTAAAATTTCTTAAATTCTAAAATTTCTTAAATTCTAAAATTTCTTAAATTCTAAAATTTCTTAAATTCTAAAATTTCTTAAATTCTAAAATTTCTTAAATTCTAAAATTTCTTAAATTCTAAAATTTCTTAAATTCTAAAATTTCTTAAATTCTAAAATTTCTTAAATTCTAAAATTTCTTAAATTCTAAAATTTCTTAAATTCTAAAATTTCTTAAATTCTAAAATTTCTTAAATTCTAAAATTTCTTAAATTCTAAAATTTCTTAAATTCTAAAATTTCTTAAATTCTAAAATTTCTTAAATTCTAAAATTTCTTAAATTCTAAAATTTCTTAAATTCTAAAATTTCTTAAATTCTAAAATTTCTTAAATTCTAAAATTTCTTAAATTCTAAAATTTCTTAAATTCTAAAATTTCTTAAATTCTAAAATTTCTTAAATTCTAAAATTTCTTAAATTCTAAAATTTCTTAAATTCTAAAATTTCTTAAATTCTAAAATTTCTTAAATTCTAAAATTTCTTAAATTCTAAAATTTCTTAAATTCTAAAATTTCTTAAATTCTAAAATTTCTTAAATTCTAAAATTTCTTAAATTCTAAAATTTCTTAAATTCTAAAATTTCTTAAATTCTAAAATTTCTTAAATTCTAAAATTTCTTAAATTCTAAAATTTCTTAAATTCTAAAATTTCTTAAATTCTAAAATTTCTTAAATTCTAAAATTTCTTAAATTCTAAAATTTCTTAAATTCTAAAATTTCTTAAATTCTAAAATTTCTTAAATTCTAAAATTTCTTAAATTCTAAAATTTCTTAAATTCTAAAATTTCTTAAATTCTAAAATTTCTTAAATTCTAAAATTTCTTAAATTCTAAAATTTCTTAAATTCTAAAATTTCTTAAATTCTAAAATTTCTTAAATTCTAAAATTTCTTAAATTCTAAAATTTCTTAAATTCTAAAATTTCTTAAATTCTAAAATTTCTTAAATTCTAAAATTTCTTAAATTCTAAAATTTCTTAAATTCTAAAATTTCTTAAATTCTAAAATTTCTTAAATTCTAAAATTTCTTAAATTCTAAAATTTCTTAAATTCTAAAATTTCTTAAATTCTAAAATTTCTTAAATTCTAAAATTTCTTAAATTCTAAAATTTCTTAAATTCTAAAATTTCTTAAATTCTAAAATTTCTTAAATTCTAAAATTTCTTAAATTCTAAAATTTCTTAATTCTAAAATTTCTTAAATTCTAAAATTTCTTAAATTCTAAAATTTCTTAAATTCTAAAATTTCTTAAATTCTAAAATTTCTTAAATTCTAAAATTTCTTAAATTCTAAAATTTCTTAAATTCTAAAATTTCTTAAATTCTAAAATTTCTTAAATTCTAAAATTTCTTAAATTCTAAAATTTCTTAAATTCTAAAATTTCTTAAATTCTAAAATTTCTTAAATTCTAAAATTTCTTAAATTCTAAAATTTCTTAAATTCTAAAATTTCTTAAATTCTAAAATTTCTTAAATTCTAAAATTTCTTAAATTCTAAAATTTCTTAAATTCTAAAATTTCTTAAATTCTAAAATTTCTTAAATTCTAAAATTCTAAATTCTAAAATTCTTAAATTCTAAAATTCTAAAATTCTAAAATTCTAAAATTCTAAAATTCTAAAATTCTAAAATTCTAAAATTCTAAAATTCTAAACTTCTAAAATTCTAAACTTCTAAAATTCTAAACTTCTAAAATTCTAAACTTCTAAAATTCTAAACTTCTAAAATTCTAAACTTCTAAAATTCTAAAATTCTAAAATTCTAAAATTCTAAAATTCTAAAATTCTAAAATTCTAAAATTCTAAAATTCTAAAATTCTAAAATTCTAAAATTCTAAAATTCTAAAATTCTAAAATTCTAAAATTCTAAAATTCTAAAATTCTAAAATTCTAAAATTCTAAAATTCTAAAATTCTAAAATTCTAAAATTCTAAAATTCTAAAATTCTAAAATTCTAAAATTCTAAAATTCTAAAATTCTAAAATTCTAAAATTCTAAAATTCTAAAATTCTAAAATTCTAAAATTCTAAAATTCTAAATTCTAAAATTCTAAAATTCTAAAATTCTAAAATTCTAAAATTCTAAAATTCTAAAATTCTAAATTCTAAAATTCTAAAATTCTAAAATTCTAAAATTCTAAAATTCTAAAATTCTAAAATTCTAAAATTCTAAAATTCTAAAATTCTAAAATTCTAAAATTCTAAAATTCTAAAATTCTAAAATTCTAAATTCTAAATTCTAAAATTCTAAAATTCTAAAATTCTAAAATTCTAAAATTCTAAAATTCTAAAATTCTAAAATTCTAAAATTCTAAAATTCTAAAATTCTAAATTCTAAAATTCTAAAATTCTAAAATTCTAAAATTCTAAAATTCTAAAATTCTAAAATTCTAAAATTCTAAAATTCTAAAATTCTAAAATTCTAAAATTCTAAAATTCTAAAATTCTAAAATTCTAAAATTCTAAAATTCTAAAATTCTAAAATTCTAAAATTCTAAAATTCTAAAATTCTAAAATTCTAAAATTCTAAAATTCTAAAATTCTAAAATTCTAAAATTCTAAAATTCTAAACTTCTAAAATTCTAAACTTCTAAATTCTAAACTTCTAAAATTCTAAAACTTCTAAAATTCTAAACTTCTAAAATTCTAAACTTCTAAAATTCTAAAATTCTAAAATTCTAAATTCTAAAATTCTAAAATTCTAAAATTCTAAAATTCTAAAATTCTAAAATTCTAAAATTCTAAAATTCTAAAATTCTAAAATTCTAAAATTCTAAAATTCTAAAATTCTAAAATTCTAAAATTCTAAAATTCTAAAATTCTAAAATTCTAAAATTCTAAAATTCTAAAATTCTAAAATTCTAAAATTCTAAAATTCTAAAATTCTAAAATTCTAAAATTCTAAAATTCTAAAATTCTAAAATTCTAAAATTCTAAAATTCTAAAATTCTAAAATTCTAAAATTCTAAAATTCTAAAATTCTAAATTCTAAAATTCTAAAATTCTAAAATTCTAAAATTCTAAAATTCTAAAATTCTAAAATTCTAAAATTCTAAAATTCTGAAATTCTAAAATTCTAAAATTCTAAAATTCTAAAATTCTAAAATTCTAAAATTCTAAAATTCTAAAATTCTAAAATTCTAAATTTCTAAAATTCTAAAATTTCTAAAATTCTAAAATTCTAAATTCTAAATTCTAAATTTCTTAAATTCTAAAATTTCTTAAATTCTAAAATTTCTTAAATTCTAAAATTTCTTAAATTCTAAAATTTCTTAAATTCTAAAATTTCTTAAATTCTAAAATTTCTTAAATTCTAAAATTTCTTAAATTCTAAAATTTCTTAAATTCTAAAATTTCTTAAATTCTAAAATTTCTTAAATTCTAAAATTTCTTAAATTCTAAAATTTCTTAAATTCTAAAATTTCTTAAATTCTAAAATTTCTTAAATTCTAAAATTTCTTAAATTCTAAAATTTCTTAAATTCTAAAATTTCTTAAATTCTAAAATTTCTTAAATTCTAAAATTTCTTAAATTCTAAAATTTCTTAAATTCTAAAATTTCTTAAATTCTAAAATTTCTTAAATTCTAAAATTTCTTAAATTCTAAAATTTCTTAAATTCTAAAATTTCTTAAATTCTAAAATTTCTTAAATTCTAAAATTTCTTAAATTCTAAAATTTCTTAAATTCTAAAATTTCTTAAATTCTAAAATTTCTTAAATTCTAAAATTTCTTAAATTCTAAAATTTCTTAAATTCTAAAATTTCTTAAATTCTAAAATTTCTTAAATTCTAAAATTTCTTAAATTCTAAAATTTCTTAAATTCTAAAATTCTTAAATTCTAAAATTTCTTAAATTCTAAAATTTCTTAAATTCTAAAATTTCTTAAATTCTAAAATTTCTTAAATTCTAAAATTTCTTAAATTCTAAAATTTCTTAAATTCTAAAATTTCTTAAATTCTAAAATTTCTTAAATTCTAAAATTTCTTAAATTCTAAAATTTCTTAAATTCTAAAATTTCTTAAATTCTAAAATTTCTTAAATTCTAAAATTTCTTAAATTCTAAAATTTCTTAAATTCTAAAATTTCTTAAATTCTAAAATTTCTTAAATTCTAAAATTTCTTAAATTCTAAAATTTCTTAAATTCTAAAATTTCTTAAATTCTAAAATTTCTTAAATTCTAAAATTTCTTAAATTCTAAAATTTCTTAAATTCTAAAATTTCTTAAATTCTAAAATTTCTTAAATTCTAAAATTTCTTAAATTCTAAAATTTCTTAAATTCTAAAATTTCTTAAATTCTAAAATTTCTTAAATTCTAAAATTTCTTAAATTCTAAAATTTCTTAAATTCTAAAATTTCTTAAATTCTAAAATTTCTTAAATTCTAAAATTTCTTAAATTCTAAAATTTCTTAAATTCTAAAATTTCTTAAATTCTAAAATTTCTTAAATTCTAAAATTTCTTAAATTCTAAAATTTCTTAAATTCTAAAATTTCTTAAATTCTAAAATTTCTTAAATTCTAAAATTTCTTAAATTCTAAAATTTCTTAAATTCTAAAATTTCTTAAATTCTAAAATTTCTTAAATTCTAAAATTTCTTAAATTCTAAAATTTCTTAAATTCTAAAATTTCTTAAATTCTAAAATTTCTTAAATTCTAAAATTTCTTAAATTCTAAAATTCTAAAATTCTAAAATTCTAAAATTCTAAAATTCTAAAATTCTAAAATTCTAAAATTCTAAACTTCTAAAATTCTAAACTTCTAAAATTCTAAACTTCTAAAATTCTAAACTTCTAAAATTCTAAACTTCTAAAATTCTAAACTTCTAAAATTCTAAACTTCTAAAATTCTAAAATTCTAAATTCTAAAATTCTAAAATTCTAAAATTCTAAAATTCTAAAATTCTAAAATTCTAAAATTCTAAAATTCTAAAATTCTAAAATTCTAAAATTCTAAAATTCTAAAATTCTAAAATTCTAAAATTCTAAAATTCTAAAATTCTAAAATTCTGAAATTCTAAAATTCTAAAATTCTAAAATTCTAAAATTCTAAAATTCTAAAATTCTAAAATTCTAAAATTCTAAAATTCTAAAATTCTAAAATTCTAAAATTCTAAAATTCTAAAATTCTAAAATTCTAAAATTCTAAAATTCTAAAATTCTAAAATTTCTTAAATTCTAAAATTTCTTAAATTCTAAAATTTCTTAAATTCTAAAATTTCTTAAATTCTAAAATTTCTTAAATTCTAAAATTTCTTAAATTCTAAAATTTCTTAAATTCTAAAATTTCTTAAATTCTAAAATTTCTTAAATTCTAAAATTTCTTAAATTCTAAAATTTCTTAAATTCTAAAATTTCTTAAATTCTAAAATTTCTTAAATTCTAAAATTTCTTAAATTCTAAAATTTCTTAAATTCTAAAATTTCTTAAATTCTAAAATTTCTTAAATTCTAAAATTTCTTAAATTCTAAAATTTCTTAAATTCTAAAATTTCTTAAATTCTAAAATTTCTTAAATTCTAAAATTTCTTAAATTCTAAAATTTCTTAAATTCTAAAATTTCTTAAATTCTAAAATTTCTTAAATTCTAAAATTTCTTAAATTCTAAAATTTCTTAAATTCTAAAATTTCTTAAATTCTAAAATTTCTTAAATTCTAAAATTTCTTAAATTCTAAAATTTCTTAAATTCTAAAATTTCTTAAATTCTAAAATTTCTTAAATTCTAAAATTTCTTAAATTCTAAAATTTCTTAAATTCTAAAATTTCTTAAATTCTAAAATTTCTTAAATTCTAAAATTTCTTAAATTCTAAAATTTCTTAAATTCTAAAATTTCTTAAATTCTAAAATTTCTTAAATTCTAAAATTTCTTAAATTCTAAAATTTCTTAAATTCTAAAATTTCTTAAATTCTAAAATTTCTTAAATTCTAAAATTTCTTAAATTCTAAAATTTCTTAAATTCTAAAATTTCTTAAATTCTAAAATTTCTTAAATTCTAAAATTTCTTAAATTCTAAAATTTCTTAAATTCTAAAATTTCTTAAATTCTAAAATTTCTTAAATTCTAAAATTTCTTAAATTCTAAAATTTCTTAAATTCTAAAATTTCTTAAATTCTAAAATTTCTTAAATTCTAAAATTTCTTAAATTCTAAAATTTCTTAAATTCTAAAATTTCTTAAATTCTAAAATTTCTTAAATTCTAAAATTTCTTAAATTCTAAAATTTCTTAAATTCTAAAATTTCTTAAATTCTAAAATTTCTTAAATTCTAAAATTTCTTAAATTCTAAAATTTCTTAAATTCTAAAATTTCTTAAATTCTAAAATTTCTTAAATTCTAAAATTTCTTAAATTCTAAAATTTCTTAAATTCTAAAATTTCTTAAATTCTAAAATTTCTTAAATTCTAAAATTTCTTAAATTCTAAAATTTCTTAAATTCTAAAATTTCTTAAATTCTAAAATTTCTTAAATTCTAAAATTTCTTAAATTCTAAAATTTCTTAAATTCTAAAATTTCTTAAATTCTAAAATTTCTTAAATTCTAAAATTTCTTAAATTCTAAAATTTCTTAAATTCTAAAATTTCTTAAATTCTAAAATTTCTTAAATTCTAAAATTTCTTAAATTCTAAAATTTCTTAAATTCTAAAATTTCTTAAATTCTAAAATTTCTTAAATTCTAAAATTTCTTAAATTCTAAAATTTCTTAAATTCTAAAATTTCTTAAATTCTAAAATTTCTTAAATTCTAAAATTTCTTAAATTCTAAAATTTCTTAAATTCTAAAATTTCTTAAATTCTAAAATTTCTTAAATTCTAAAATTTCTTAAATTCTAAAATTTCTTAAATTCTAAAATTTCTTAAATTCTAAAATTTCTTAAATTCTAAAATTTCTTAAATTCTAAAATTTCTTAAATTCTAAAATTTCTTAAATTCTAAATTTCTTAAATTCTAAAATTTCTTAAATTCTAAAATTTCTTAAATTCTAAAATTTCTTAAATTCTAAAATTTCTTAAATTCTAAAATTTCTTAAATTCTAAAATTTCTTAAATTCTAAAATTTCTTAAATTCTAAAATTTCTTAAATTCTAAAATTTCTTAAATTCTAAAATTTCTTAAATTCTAAAATTTCTTAAATTCTAAAATTTCTTAAATTCTAAAATTTCTTAAATTCTAAAATTTCTTAAATTCTAAAATTTCTTAAATTCTAAAATTTCTTAAATTCTAAAATTTCTTAAAATCTAAAATTTCTTAAATTCTAAAATTTCTTAAATTCTAAAATTTCTTAAATTCTAAAATTTCTTAAATTCTAAAATTTCTTAAATTCTAAAATTTCTTAAATTCTAAAATTTCTTAAATTCTAAAATTTCTTAAATTCTAAAATTTCTTAAATTCTAAAATTTCTTAAATTCTAAAATTTCTTAAATTCTAAAATTTCTTAAATTCTAAAATTTCTTAAATTCTAAAATTTCTTAAATTCTAAAATTTCTTAAATTCTAAAATTTCTTAAATTCTAAAATTTCTTAAATTCTAAAATTTCTTAAATTCTAAAATTTCTTAAATTCTAAAATTTCTTAAATTCTAAAATTTCTTAAATTCTAAAATTTCTTAAATTCTAAAATTTCTTAAATTCTAAAATTTCTTAAATTCTAAAATTTCTTAATTCTAAAATTTCTTAAATTCTAAAATTTCTTAAATTCTAAAATTTCTTAAATTCTAAAATTTCTTAAATTCTAAAATTTCTTAAATTCTAAAATTTCTTAAATTCTAAAATTTCTTAAATTCTAAAATTTCTTAAATTCTAAAATTTCTTAAATTCTAAAATTTCTTAAATTCTAAAATTTCTTAAATTCTAAAATTTCTTAAATTCTAAAATTTCTTAAATTCTAAAATTTCTTAAATTCTAAAATTTCTTAAATTCTAAAATTTCTTAAATTCTAAAATTTCTTAAATTCTAAAATTTCTTAAATTCTAAAATTTCTTAAATTCTAAAATTTCTTAAATTCTAAAATTTCTTAATTCTAAAATTTCTTAAATTCTAAAATTTCTTAAATTCTAAAATTTCTTAAATTCTAAAATTTCTTAAATTCTAAAATTTCTTAAATTCTAAAATTTCTTAAATTCTAAAATTTCTTAAATTCTAAAATTTCTTAAATTCTAAAATTTCTTAAATTCTAAAATTTCTTAAATTCTAAAATTTCTTAAATTCTAAAATTTCTTAAATTCTAAAATTTCTTAAATTCTAAAATTTCTTAAATTCTAAAATTTCTTAAATTCTAAAATTTCTTAAATTCTAAAATTTCTTAAATTCTAAAATTTCTTAAATTCTAAAATTTCTTAAATTCTAAAATTTCTTAAATTCTAAAATTTCTTAAATTCTAAAATTTCTTAAATTCTAAAATTTCTTAAATTCTAAAATTTCTTAAATTCTAAAATTTCTTAAATTCTAAAATTTCTTAAATTCTAAAATTTCTTAAATTCTAAAATTTCTTAAATTCTAAAATTTCTTAAATTCTAAAATTTCTTAAATTCTAAAATTTCTTAAATTCTAAAATTTCTTAAATTCTAAAATTTCTTAAATTCTAAAATTTCTTAAATTCTAAAATGTCTTAAATTCTAAAATTTCTTAAATTCTAAAATTTCTTAAATTCTAAAATGTCTTAAATTCTAAAATTTCTTAAATTCTAAAATTTCTTAAATTCTAAAATTTCTTAAATTCTAAAATTTCTTAAATTCTAAAATTTCTTAAATTCTAAAATTTCTTAAATTCTAAAATTTCTTAAATTCTAAAATTTCTTAAATTCTAAAATTTCTTAAATTCTAAAATTTCTTAAATTCTAAAATTTCTTAAATTCTAAAATTTCTTAAATTCTAAAATTTCTTAAATTCTAAAATTTCTTAAATTCTAAAATTTCTTAAATTCTAAAATTTCTTAAATTCTAAAATTTCTTAAATTCTAAAATTTCTTAAATTCTAAAATTTCTTAAATTCTAAAATTTCTTAAATTCTAAAATTTCTTAAATTCTAAAATTTCTTAAATTCTAAAATTTCTTAAATTCTAAAATTTCTTAAATTCTAAAATTTCTTAAATTCTAAAATTTCTTAAATTCTAAAATTTCTTAAATTCTAAAATTTCTTAAATTCTAAAATTCTAAAATTCTAAAATTCTAAAATTCTAAAATTCTAAAATTCTAAAATTCTGAAATTCTAAAATTCTAAAATTCTAAAATTCTAAAATTCTAAAATTCTAAAATTCTAAAATTCTAAAATTCTAAAATTCTAAAATTCTAAAATTCTAAAATTCTGAAATTCTAAAATTCTGAAATCTGAAATTCTAAAATTCTGAAATTCTAAAATTCTAAAATTCTAAAATTCTAAAATTCTAAAATTCTAAAATTCTAAAATTCTAAAATTCTAAATTCTAAAATTCTAAAATTCTAAAATTCTAAAATTCTAAAATTCTAAAATTCTAAAATTCTAAAATTCTAAAATTCTAAAATTCTAAAATTCTAAATTCTAAAATTCTAAAATTCTAAAATTCTAAAATTCTAAAATTCTAATATTCTAAAATTCTAAAATTCTAAAATTCTAAAATTCTAAAATTCTAAAATTCTAAAATTCTAAAATTCTAAAATTCTAAAATTCTAAATTCTAAAATTCTAAAATTCTAAAATTCTAAAATTCTAAAATTCTAAAATTCTAAAATTCTAAATTCTAAAATTCTAAAATTCTAAAATTCTAAAATTCTAAAATTCTAAAATTCTAAAATTCTAAAATTCTAAAATTCTAAAATTCTGAAAATTCTAAAATTCTAAAATTCTAAAATTCTAAAATTCTAAAATTCTAAAATTCTAAAATTCTAAAATTCTAAAATTCTAAAATTCTAAAATTCTAAAATTCTAAAATTCTAAAATTCTAGAATTCTAAATTCTAAAATTCTAAAATTCTAAAATTCTAAAATTCTAAAATTCTAAAATTCTAAAATTCTAAAATTCTAAAATTCTAAAATTCTAAAATTCTAAAATTCTAAAATTCTAAAATTCTAAAATTCTAAAATTCTAAAATTCTAAAATTCTAAATTTCTAAATTCTAAAATTCTAAAATTCTAAAATTCTAAAATTCTAAAATTCTAAAATTCTAAAATTCTAAAATTCTAAAATTCTAAAATTCTAAAATTCTAAAATTCTAAAATTCTAAAATTCTAAAATTCTAAAATTCTAAAATTCTAAAATTCTAAAATTCTAAAATTCTAAAATTCTAAATTCTAAAATTCTAAAATTCTAAAATTCTAAAATTCTAAAATTCTAAAATTCTAAAATTCTAAAATTCTAAAATTCTAAAATTCTAAAATTCTAAAATTCTAAAATTCTAAAATTCTAAAATTCTAAAATTCTAAAATTCTAAATTCTAAAATTCTAAAATTCTAAAATTCTAAATTCTAAAATTCTAAAATTCTAAAATTCGAAAATTCGAAAATTCGAAAATTCGAAAATTCGAAAATTCGAAAATTCGAAAATTCGAAAATTCGAAAATTCGAAAATTCGAAAATTCGAAAATTCGAAAATTCGAAAATTCGAAAATTCGAAAATTCGAAAATTCGAAAATTCGAAAATTCGAAAATTCGAAAATTCGAAATTCGAAAATTCGAAAATTCGAAAATTCGAAAATTCGAAAATTCGAAAATTCGAAAATTCGAAAATTCGAAAATTCGAAAATTCGAAAATTCGAAAATTCGAAAATTCGAAAATTCGAAAATTCAAAAATTCAAAAATTCAAAAATTCAAAAATTCAAAAATTCAAAAATTCAAAATTCAAAAATTCTAAATTCTAAAATTCTAAAATTCTAAAATTCTAAAATTCTAAAATTCTAAAATTCTAAAATTCTAAAATTCTAAAATTCTAAAATTCTAAAATTCTAAAATTCTAAAATTCTAAAATTCTAAAATTCTAAATTCTAAAATTCTAAAATTCTAAAATTCTAAAATTCTAAAATTCTAAAATTCTAAAATTCTAAAATTCTAAAATTCTAAAATTCTAAAATTCTAAAATTCTAAAATTCTAAAATTCTAAAATTCTAAAATTCTAAATTCTAAATTCTAAAATTCTAAAATTCTAAAATTCTAAAATTCTAAAATTCTAAAATTCTAAAATTCTAAAATTCTAAAATTCTAAAATTCTAAAATTCTAAAATTCTAAAATTCTAAAATTCTAAAATTCTAAAATTCTAAAATTCTAAAATTCTAAAATTCTAAAATTCTAAAATTCTAAAATTCTAAAATTCTAAAATTCTAAAATTCTAAATTCTAAAATTCTAAAATTCTAAATTCTAAAATTCTAAAATTCTAAAATTCTAAATTCTAAAATTCTAAAATTCTAAAATTCTAAAATTCTAAAATTCTGAAATTCTAAAATTCTGAAATTCTGAAATTCTGAAATTCTAAAATTCTAAAATTCTAAAATTCTAAAATTCTAAAATTCTAAAATTCTAAAATTCTAAAATTCTAAAATTCTAAAATTCTAAAATTCTAAAATTCTAAAATTCTAAAATTCTAAAATTCTAAAATTCTAAAATTCTAAAATTCTAAAATTCTAAAATTCTAAAATTCTAAAATTCTAAAATTCTAAAATTCTAAAATTCTAAAATTCTAAAATTCTAAAATTCTAAAAT
The DNA here is from genome assembly GCF_030247195.1 of Topomyia yanbarensis. Taxonomy (NCBI): domain Eukaryota; kingdom Metazoa; phylum Arthropoda; class Insecta; order Diptera; family Culicidae; genus Topomyia; species Topomyia yanbarensis. The sequence continues at coordinate 15,616 of NW_026683586.1, read as the reverse complement.
TCTAAAATTCTAAAATTCTAAAATTCTAAAATTCTAAAATTCTAAAATTCTAAAATTCTAAAATTCTAAATTCTAAAATTCTAAAATTCTAAAATTCTAAAATTCTAAAATTCTAAAATTCTAAAATTCTAAAATTCTAAAATTCTAAAATTCTAAAATTCTAAAATTCTAAATTCTAAAATTCTAAAATTCTAAAATTCTAAAATTCTAAAATTCTAAAATTCTAAATTCTAAAATTCTAAAATTCTAAAATTCTAAAATTCTAAATTCTAAAATTCTAAAATTCTAAAATTCTAAAATTCTAAAATTCTAAAATTCTAAAATTCTAAAATTCTAAAATTCTAAAATTCTAAAATTCTAAAATTCTAAAATTCTAAAATTCTAAAATTCTAAAATTCTAAAATTCTAAAATTCTAAAATTCTAAAATTCTAAAATTCTAAAATTCTAAAATTCTAAAATTCTAAAATTCTAAATTCTAAAATTCTAAAATTCTAAAATTCTAAAATTCTAAAATTCTAAAATTCTAAAATTCTAAAATTCTAAAATTCTAAAATTCTAAAATTCTAAAATTCTAAAATTCTAAAATTCTAAAATTCTAAAATTCTAAAATTCTAAAATTCTAAATTCTAAAATTCTAAAATTCTAAAATTCTAAAATTCTAAAATTCTAAAATTCTAAAATTCTAAAATTCTAAAATTCTAAAATTCTAAAATTCTAAAATTCTAAAATTCTAAAATTCTAAAATTCTAAATTCTAAAATTCTAAAATTCTAAAATTCTAAAATTCTAAAATTCTAAAATTCTAAAATTCTAAAATTCTAAAATTCTAAAATTCTAAAATTCTAAAATTCTAAAATTCTAAAATTCTAAAATTCTAAAATTCTAAAATTCTAAAATTCTAAAATTCTAAAATTCTAAATTCTAAAATTCTAAAATTCTAAAATTCTAAAATTCTAAAATTCTAAATAAATTCTAAAATTCTAAAATTCTAAAATTCTAAAATTCTAAAATTCTAAAATTCTAAAATTCTAAAATTCTAAAATTCTAAAATTCTAAAATTCTAAATTCTAAAATTCTAAAATTCTAAAATTCTAAAATTCTAAAATTCTAAAATTCTAAAATTCTAAAATTCTAAAATTCTAAAATTCTAAAATTCTAAAATTCTAAAATTCTAAAATTCTAAAATTCTAAAATTCTAAAATTCTAAAATTCTAAAATTCTAAAATTCTAAAATTCTAAAATTCTAAATTCTAAAATTCTAAAATTCTAAAATTCTAAAATTCTAAAATTCTAAAATTCTAAAATTCTAAAATTCTAAAATTCTAAAATTCTAAAATTCTAAAATTCTAAAATTCTAAAATTCTAAAATTCTAAAATTCTAAAATTCTAAAATTCTAAAATTCTAAAATTCTAAATTCTAAAATTCTAAAATTCTAAAATTCTAAAATTCTAAAATTCTAAAATTCTAAAATTCTAAAATTCTAAAATTCTAAAATTCTAAAATTCTAAAATTCTAAAATTCTAAAATTCTAAAATTCTAAAATTCTAAATTCTAAAATTCTAAAATTCTAAAATTCTAAAATTCTAAAATTCTAAAATTCTAAAATTCTAAAATTCTAAAATTCTAAATTCTAAAATTCTAAAATTCTAAAATTCTAAAATTCTAAAATTCTAAAATTCTAAAATTCTAAAATTCTAAAATTCTAAAATTCTAAAATTCTAAAATTCTAAAATTCTAAAATTCTAAAATTCTAAATTCTAAAATTCTAAAATTCTAAAATTCTAAAATTCTAAAATTCTAAATTCTAAATTCTAAAATTCTAATTCTAATTCTAAAATTCTAAAATTCTAAAATTCTAAAATTCTAAAATTCTAAAATTCTAAAATTCTAAAATTCTAAAATTCTAAAATTCTAAAATTCTAAAATTCTAAAATTCTAAAATTCTAAATTCTAAAATTCTAAAATTCTAAAATTCTAAAATTCTAAAATTCTAAAATTCTAAAATTCTAAAATTCTAAAATTCTAAAATTCTAAAATTCTAAAATTCTAAAATTCTAAAATTCTAAAATTCTAAAATTCTAAAATTCTAAAATTCTAAAATTCCAAAATTCTAAAATTCCAAAATTCCAAAATTCTAAAATTCCAAAATTCCAAAATTCCAAAATTCTAAAATTCAAAATTCTAAAATTCCAAAATTCTAAAATTCTAAATTCTAAAATTCTAAATTCTAAAATTCTAAAATTCTAAAATTCTAAATTCTAAAATTCTAAAATTCTAAAATTCTAAAATTCTAAATTCTAAAATTCTAAAATTCAAAATTCTAAAATTCTAAAATTCTAAAATTCTAAAATTCTAAAATTCTAAAATTCTAAAATTCTAAAATTCTAAAATTCTAAAATTCTAAAATTCTAAAATTCTAAAATTCTAAAATTCTAAAATTCTAAAATTCTAAAATTCTAAAATTCTAAAATTCTAAAATTCTAAAATTCTAAAATTCTAAAATTCTAAAATTCTAAAATTCTAAAATTCTAAAATTCTAAAATTCTAAAATTCTAAAATTCTAAAATTCTAAAATTCTAAAATTCTAAAATTCTAAATTCTAAAATTCTAAAATTCTAAAATTCTAAAATTCTAAAATTCTAAAATTCTAAAATTCTAAAATTCTAAAATTCTAAAATTCTAAAATTCTAAAATTCTAAAATTCTAAAATTCTAAAATTCTAAAATTCTAAATTCTAAAATTCTAAAATTCTAAAATTCTAAAATTCTAAAATTCTAAAATTCTAAAATTCTAAAATTCTAAAATTCTAAAATTCTAAAATTCTAAAATTCTAAAATTCTAAAATTCTAAAATTCTAAAATTCTAAAATTCTAAAATTCTAAAATTCTAAAATTCTAAAATTCTAAAATTCTAAAATTCTAAAATTCTAAAATTCTAAAATTCTAAAATTCTAAAATTCTAAAATTCTAAAATTCTAAAATTCTAAAATTCTAAAATTCTAAAATTCTAAAATTCTAAAATTCTAAAATTCTAAAATTCTAAAATTCTAAATTCTAAATTCTAAAATTCTAAAATTCTAAAATTCTAAAATTCTAAAATTCTAAAATTCTAAAATTCTAAAATTCTAAAATTCTAAAATTCTAAAATTCTAAAATTCTAAAATTCTAAAATTCTAAAATTCTAAAATTCTAAAATTCTAAAATTCTAAAATTCTAAAATTCTAAAATTCTAAAATTCTAAAATTCTAAAATTCTAAAATTCTAAAATTCTAAAATTCTAAAATTCTAAAATTCTAAAATTCTAAAATTCTAAAATTCTAAAATTCTAAAATTCTAAAATTCTAAAATTCTAAAATTCTAAAATTCTAAAATTCTAAATTCTAAAATTCTAAAATTCTAAAATTCTAAAATTCTAAAATTCTAAAATTCTAAAATTCTAAATTCTAAAATTCTAAAATTCTAAAATTCTAAAATTCTAAAATTCTAAAATTCTAAATTCTAAAATTCTAAAATTCTAAAATTCTAAAATTCTAAAATTCTAAATTCTAAAATTCTAAAATTCTAAAATTCTAAAATTCTAAAATTCTAAAATTCTAAAATTCTAAAATTCTAAAATTCTAAAATTCTAAAATTCTAAAATTCTAAAATTCTAAATTCTAAAATTCTAAAATTCTAAAATTCTAAAATTCTAAAATTCTAAAATTCTAAAATTCTAAAATTCTAAAATTCTAAAATTCTAAAATTCTAAAATTCTAAAATTCTAAAATTCTAAAATTCTAAAATTCTAAAATTCTAAAATTCTAAAATTCTAAAATTCTAAAATTCTAAAATTCTAAAATTCTAAAATTCTAAAATTCTAAAATTCTAAAATTCTAAAATTCTAAAATTCTAAAATTCTAAAATTCTAAAATTCTAAAATTCTAAAATTCTAAAATTCTAAAATTCTAAAATTCTAAAATTCTAAAATTCTAAAATTCTAAATTCTAAAATTCTAAATTCTAAAATTCTAAAATTCTAAAATTCTAAAATTCTAAAATTCTAAAATTCTAAAATTCTAAAATTCTAAAATTCTAAAATTCTAAAATTCTAAATTCTAAAATTCTAAAATTCTAAAATTCTAAAATTCTAAAATTCTAAAATTCTAAAATTCTAAAATTCTAAAATTCTAAAATTCTAAAATTCTAAATTCTAAAATTCTAAAATTCTAAAATTCTAAAATTCTAAAATTCTAAAATTCTAAAATTCTAAAATTCTAAAATTCTAAAATTCTAAAATTCTAAAATTCTAAAATTCTAAAATTCTAAAATTCTAAAATTCTAAAATTCTAAATTCTAAAATTCTAAAATTCTAAAATTCTAAAATTCTAAAATTCTAAAATTCTAAAATTCTAAAATTCTAAAATTCTAAAATTCTAAATTCTAAAATTCTAAAATTCTAAAATTCTAAAATTCTAAAATTCTAAAATTCTAAAATTCTAAAATTCTAAAATTCTAAAATTCTAAAATTCTAAAATTCTAAAATTCTAAAATTCTAAAATTCTAAAATTCTAAAATTCTAAAATTCTAAAATTCTAAAATTCTAAAATTCTAAAATTCTAAAATTCTAAAATTCTAAAATTCTAAAATTCTAAAATTCTAAAATTCTAAAATTCTAAAATTCTAAAATTCTAAAATTCTAAAATTCTAAAATTCTAAAATTCTAAAATTCTAAAATTCTAAAATTCTAAAATTCTAAAATTCTAAAATTCTAAAATTCTAAAATTCTAAAATTCTAAAATTCTAAAATTCTAAAATTCTAAAATTCTAAAATTCTAAAATTCTAAAATTCTAAAATTCTAAAATTCTAAAATTCTAAAATTCTAAAATTCTAAAATTCTAAAATTCTAAAATTCTAAAATTCTAAAATTCTAAAATTCTAAAATTCTAAAATTCTAAAATTCTAAAATTCTAAAATTCTAAAATTCTAAAATTCTAAAATTCTAAAATTCTAAAATTCTAAAATTCTAAAATTCTAAAATTCTAAAATTCTAAAATTCTAAAATTCTAAAATTCTAAAATTCTAAAATTCTAAAATTCTAAAATTCTAAAATTCTAAAATTCTAAAATTCTAAAATTCTAAAATTCTAAAATTCTAAAATTCTAAAATTCTAAAATTCTAAAATTCTAAAATTCTAAAATTCTAAAATTCTAAAATTCTAAAATTCTAAAATTCTAAAATTCTAAAATTCTAAAATTCTAAAATTCTAAAATTCTAAAATTCTAAAATTCTAAAATTCTAAAATTCTAAAATTCTAAAATTCTAAAATTCTAAAATTCTAAAATTCTAAAATTCTAAAATTCTAAAATTCTAAAATTCTAAAATTCTAAAATTCTAAAATTCTAAAATTCTAAAATTCTAAAATTCTAAAATTCTAAAATTCTAAAATTCTAAAATTCTAAAATTCTAAAATTCTAAAATTCTAAAATTCTAAAATTCTAAAATTCTAAAATTCTAAAATTCTAAAATTCTAAAATTCTAAAATTCTAAAATTCTAAAATTCTAAAATTCTAAAATTCTAAAATTCTAAAATTCTAAAATTCTAAAATTCTAAAATTCTAAAATTCTAAAATTCTAAAATTCTAAAATTCTAAAATTCTAAAATTCTAAAATTCTAAAATTCTAAAATTCTAAAATTCTAAAATTCTAAAATTCTAAAATTCTAAAATTCTAAAATTCTAAAATTCTAAAATTCTAAAATTCTAAAATTCTAAAATTCTAAAATTCTAAAATTCTAAAATTCTAAAATTCTAAAATTCTAAAATTCTAAAATTCTAAAATTCTAAAATTCTAAAATTCTAAAATTCTAAAATTCTAAAATTCTAAAATTCTAAAATTCTAAAATTCTAAAATTCTAAAATTCTAAAATTCTAAAATTCTAAAATTCTAAAATTCTAAAATTCTAAAATTCTAAAATTCTAAAATTCTAAAATTCTAAAATTCTAAAATTCTAAAATTCTAAAATTCTAAAATTCTAAAATTCTAAAATTCTAAAATTCTAAAATTCTAAAATTCTAAAATTCTAAAATTCTAAAATTCTAAAATTCTAAAATTCTAAAATTCTAAAATTCTAAAATTCTAAAATTCTAAAATTCTAAAATTCTAAAATTCTAAAATTCTAAAATTCTAAAATTCTAAAATTCTAAAATTCTAAAATTCTAAAATTCTAAAATTCTAAAATTCTAAAATTCTAAAATTCTAAAATTCTAAAATTCTAAAATTCTAAAATTCTAAAATTCTAAAATTCTAAAATTCTAAAATTCTAAAATTCTAAAATTCTAAAATTCTAAAATTCTAAAATTCTAAAATTCTAAAATTCTAAAATTCTAAAATTCTAAAATTCTAAAATTCTAAAATTCTAAAATTCTAAAATTCTAAAATTCTAAAATTCTAAAATTCTAAAATTCTAAAATTCTAAAATTCTAAAATTCTAAAATTCTAAAATTCTAAAATTCTAAAATTCTAAAATTCTAAAATTCTAAAATTCTAAAATTCTAAAATTCTAAAATTCTAAAATTCTAAAATTCTAAAATTCTAAAATTCTAAAATTCTAAAATTCTAAAATTCTAAAATTCTAAAATTCTAAAATTCTAAAATTCTAAAATTCTAAAATTCTAAAATTCTAAAATTCTAAAATTCTAAAATTCTAAAATTCTAAAATTCTAAAATTCTAAAATTCTAAAATTCTAAAATTCTAAAATTCTAAAATTCTAAAATTCTAAAATTCTAAAATTCTAAAATTCTAAAATTCTAAAATTCTAAAATTCTAAAATTCTAAAATTCTAAAATTCTAAAATTCTAAAATTCTAAAATTCTAAAATTCTAAAATTCTAAAATTCTAAAATTCTAAAATTCTAAAATTCTAAAATTCTAAAATTCTAAAATTCTAAAATTCTAAAATTCTAAAATTCTAAAATTCTAAAATTCTAAAATTCTAAAATTCTAAAATTCTAAAATTCTAAAATTCTAAAATTCTAAAATTCTAAAATTCTAAAATTCTAAAATTCTAAAATTCTAAAATTCTAAAATTCTAAAATTCTAAAATTCTAAAATTCTAAAATTCTAAAATTCTAAAATTCTAAAATTCTAAAATTCTAAAATTCTAAAATTCTAAAATTCTAAAATTCTAAAATTCTAAAATTCTAAAATTCTAAAATTCTAAAATTCTAAAATTCTAAAATTCTAAAATTCTAAAATTCTAAAATTCTAAAATTCTAAAATTCTAAAATTCTAAAATTCTAAAATTCTAAAATTCTAAAATTCTAAAATTCTAAAATTCTAAAATTCTAAAATTCTAAAATTCTAAAATTCTAAAATTCTAAAATTCTAAAATTCTAAAATTCTAAAATTCTAAAATTCTAAAATTCTAAAATTCTAAAATTCTAAAATTCTAAAATTCTAAAATTCTAAAATTCTAAAATTCTAAAATTCTAAAATTCTAAAATTCTAAAATTCTAAAATTCTAAAATTCTAAAATTCTAAAATTCTAAAATTCTAAAATTCTAAAATTCTAAAATTCTAAAATTCTAAAATTCTAAAATTCTAAAATTCTAAAATTCTAAAATTCTAAAATTCTAAAATTCTAAAATTCTAAAATTCTAAAATTCTAAAATTCTAAAATTCTAAAATTCTAAAATTCTAAAATTCTAAAATTCTAAAATTCTAAAATTCTAAAATTCTAAAATTCTAAAATTCTAAAATTCTAAAATTCTAAAATTCTAAAATTCTAAAATTCTAAAATTCTAAAATTCTAAAATTCTAAAATTCTAAAATTCTAAAATTCTAAAATTCTAAAATTCTAAAATTCTAAAATTCTAAAATTCTAAAATTCTAAAATTCTAAAATTCTAAAATTCTAAAATTCTAAAATTCTAAAATTCTAAAATTCTAAAATTCTAAAATTCTAAAATTCTAAAATTCTAAAATTCTAAAATTCTAAAATTCTAAAATTCTAAAATTCTAAAATTCTAAAATTCTAAAATTCTAAAATTCTAAAATTCTAAAATTCTAAAATTCTAAAATTCTAAAATTCTAAAATTCTAAAATTCTAAAATTCTAAAATTCTAAAATTCTAAAATTCTAAAATTCTAAAATTCTAAAATTCTAAAATTCTAAAATTCTAAAATTCTAAAATTCTAAAATTCTAAAATTCTAAAATTCTAAAATTCTAAAATTCTAAAATTCTAAAATTCTAAAATTCTAAAATTCTAAAATTCTAAAATTCTAAAATTCTAAAATTCTAAAATTCTAAAATTCTAAAATTCTAAAATTCTAAAATTCTAAAATTCTAAAATTCTAAAATTCTAAAATTCTAAAATTCTAAAATTCTAAAATTCTAAAATTCTAAAATTCTAAAATTCTAAAATTCTAAAATTCTAAAATTCTAAAATTCTAAAATTCTAAAATTCTAAAATTCTAAAATTCTAAAATTCTAAAATTCTAAAATTCTAAAATTCTAAAATTCTAAAATTCTAAAATTCTAAAATTCTAAAATTCTAAAATTCTAAAATTCTAAAATTCTAAAATTCTAAAATTCTAAAATTCTAAAATTCTAAAATTCTAAAATTCTAAAATTCTAAAATTCTAAAATTCTAAAATTCTAAAATTCTAAAATTCTCTAATTCTAAAATTCTAAAATTCTAAAATTCTAAAATTCTAAAATTCTAAATTCTAAAATTCTAAAAATTCTAAAAATTCTAAAATTCTAAAATTCTAAAATTCTAAAAATTCTAAAATTCTAAAATTCTAAAATTCTAAAATTCTAAAAATTCTAAAATTCTAAAATCTAAAATTCTAAAATTCTAAAATTCTAAAATTCTAAAATTCTAAAATTCTAAAATTCTAAAATTCTAAAATTCTAAAATTCTAACTAAATTCTAAAATTCTAAAATTCTAAAATCTAAAATTCTAAATCAAAATCTAAAATTCTAAAATTCTAAAATTCTAAAATTCTAAAATTCTAAAATTCTAAAATTCTAAAATCAAATCTAAAATTCTAAAATTCTAAAATCTAAATTCTAAAATTCTAAAATCTAAAATTCTAAAATCTAAAATTCTAAAATTCTAAAATTCTAAAATTCTAAAATCTAAAATTCTAAAATTCTAAAATTCTAAAATTCTAAAATTCTAAAATTCTAAAATTCTAAAATTCTAAAATTCTAAAATTCTAAAATTCTAAATTCTAAAATTCTAAATTCTAAAATTCTAAAATTCTAAAATTCTAAAATCTAAAATTCTAAAATTCTAAAATTCTAAAATTCTAAAATTCTAAAATTCTAAAATCTAAATTCTAAAATTCTAAAATTCTAAATTCTAAAATTCTAAAATTCTAATCAAAATTCTAAAATTCTAAATTCTAAAATTCTAAAATTCTAAAATTCTAAAATTCTAAAATCTAATTTCTAAAATTCTAAAATTCTAAAATTCTAAAATTCTAAAATTCTAAAATTCTAAAATTCTAAAATTCTAAAATTCTAAAATTTAAATTCTAAAATTCTAAAATTCTAAAATTCTAAAATTCTAAAATTCTAAAATTTAAAATTCTAAATTCTAAAATTCTAAAATTCTAAAATTCTAAAATTCTAAAATTCTAAATCTAAATTCTAAAATTCTAAAATTCTAAAATTCTAAAATTCTAAAATTCTAAAATTCTAAAATTCTAAAATTCTAAAATTCTAAAATTCTAAATTCAAAATTCTAAAATTCTAAAATTCTAAAATCACAACACACACACCAACACCCAAACAACCACAACCACAAACAAAAATCAACCAAAACAACCAATCAACAAACAAAATACAAAACCAAAACAAACCACAACTAAAATTCAAATCAAAATCTAAAATCAAAAATCTAAAATTCTAAAATTCTAAATCATTCTAAAATTCTAAAATTCAAAAATTCTAAATTCTAAAATTCTAAAATTCTAAAATTCTAAACAATTCTAAAATTCTAAAATTCTAAAATCAAAATTCTAAAATTCTAAATTCTAAAATCCAAAAACAACAAAAATCCACAAATTCTAAAATTCTAAAATTCTAAAATCTAAAATTCTAAAATTCTAAAATTCTAAAATTCTAACAAAATTCTAAAATCTAAATCAAAATCTAAAATCTAAAATTCTAAAATCTAAAATTCTAAAATTCTAAATTCTAAAATTCTAAAATTCTAAAATTCTAAAATTCTAAAATTCTAAAATTCTAAAATTCTAAAATTCTAAAATTCTAAAATTCTAAAATTCTAAAATTCTAAATCAAAATTCTAAAATCTAAAATTCTAAAATTCTAAAATTCTAAATCTAAAATTCTAAAATTCTAAAATTCTAAAATTCTAAAATCTAAAATTAACAACATCTAAAATCACAAATCTCCAAAATCTAAAATTCTAAAATTCTAAAATCAAAATTCTAAAAACAAAAACAAAAAACAACAACACAATTCTAAAATTCTAAAAATTCTAAAATTCTAAAATCTAAAATTCTAAATTCAAAATTCTAAAATTCAAAAATTCTAAAAATTCTAAAATACTAAAATTCTAAATTCTAAAATTCTAAAATTCTAAAATTCTAAAATTCTAAAATTCTAAAATTCTAAATTCTAAATTCTAAAATTCTAAAATCAAAAATTCTAAAATCTAAAATTCTAAAATTCTAAAATTCAAAATTCTAAAATAACAAAATTCTACAAAACACAACAAACCATAAACAACACACAAAAATTCTAAAATTCTAAAATTCTAAAATTCTAAATTCTAAAATTCTAAAATTCTAAAATTCTAAAATTCTAAAATTCTAAAATTCTAAAATTCTAAAATTCTAAAATTCTAAATCTAAATTCTAAAATTCTAAAATTCTAAAATTCTAAAATTCTAAAATTCTAAAATTCTAAAATTCTATAAATTCTAAAATTCTAAAATTCTAAAATTCTAAAATTCTAAAATTCTAAAATTCTAAAATTCTAAAATTCTAAAATTCTAAATCAAAATTCTAAAATTCTAAAATTCTAAAATTCTAAAATCTAAAATTCTAAAATTCTAAAATTCTAAAATTCTAAAATCTAAAATTCTAAAATTCTAAAATTCTAAAATTCTAAAATTCTAAAATTCTAAAATTCTAAAATTCTAAATCTAAAATTCTAAATTCTAAAATTCTAAAATTCTAAAATTCTAAAATTCTAAAATTCTAAAATTCTAAAATCTAAAATTCTAAAATTCTAAAATTCTAAATCTAAAATTCTAAAATCTAAAATTCTAAAATTCTAAAATTCTAAAATTCTAAATTCTAAAATTCTAAAATTCTAAAATTCTAAAATTCTAAAATTCTAAAATTCTAAATTCTAAAATTCTAAAATTCTAAAATTCTAAATTCTAAAATTCTAAAATTCTAAAATTCTAAAATTCTAAAATTCTAAAATTCTAAAATTCTAAATTCTAAAATTCTAAAATTCTAAAATTCTAAAATTCTAAAATCTAAAATTCTAAAATTCTAAAATTCTAAAATTCTAAATCTAAAATTCTAAAATTCTAAAATTCTAAAATTCTAAAATTCTAAAATTCTAAAATTCTAAAATTCTAAAATTCTAAAATTCTAAAATTCTAAAATTCTAAAATTCTAAAATTCTAAAATTCTAAAATTCTAAAATTCTAAAATTCTAAAATTCTAAATTCTAAAATTCTAAAATTCTAAAATTCTAAAATTCTAAAATTCTAAAATTCTAAAATTCTAAATTCTAAAATTCTAAAATTCTAAAATTCTAAAATTCTAAAATTCTAAAATTCTAAAATTCTAAAATTCTAAAATTCTAAAATTCTAAAATTCTAAAATTCTAAAATTCTAAAATTCTAAAATTCTAAATTCTAAAATTCTAAAATTCTAAAATTCTAAAATTCTAAAATTCTAAAATTCTAAAATTCTAAAATTCTAAAATTCTAAAATTCTAAAATTCTAAAATTCTAAAATTCTAAAATTCTAAAATTCTAAAATTCTAAAATTCTAAAATTCTAAAATTCTAAAATTCTAAAATTCTAAAATTCTAAAATTCTAAAATTCTAAAATTCTAAAATTCTAAAATTCTAAAATTCTAAAATTCTAAAATTCTAAAATCTAAAATTCTAAAATTCTAAATTCTAACAAAATCTAAAATTCTAAAATTCTAAAATTCTAAAATTCTAAAATTCTAAAATTCTAAAATTCTAAAATTCTAAAATTCTAAAATTCTAAAATCTAAAATTCTAAAATTCTAAAATTCTAAAATTCTAAAATTCTAAAATTCTAAAATTCTAAATTCTAAAATTCTAAAATTCTAAAATTCTAAATCAAATTCTAAAATTCTAAAATTCTAAAATTCTAAAATTCTAAAATTCTAAAATTCTAAAATTCTAAAATTCTAAAATTCTAAAATTCTAAAATTCTAAAATTCTAAAATTCTAAAATTCTAAAATTCTAAAATTCTAAAATTCTAAAATTCTAAAATTCTAAAATTCTAAAATTCTAAAATTCTAAAATTCTAAAATTCTAAAATTCTAAAATTCTAAAATTCTAAAATTCTAAAATTCTAAAATTCTAAAATTCTAAAATTCTAAAATTCTAAAATTCTAAAATTCTAAAATTCTAAAATTCTAAAATTCTAAAATTCTAAAATTCTAAAATTCTAAAATTCTAAAATTCTAAAATTCTAAAATTCTAAAATTCTAAAATTCTAAAATTCTAAAATTCTAAAATTCTAAAATTCTAAAATTCTAAAATTCTAAAATTCTAAAATTCTAAAATTCTAAAATTCTAAAATTCTAAAATTCTAAAATTCTAAAATTCTAAAATTCTAAAATTCTAAAATTCTAAAATTCTAAAATTCTAAAATTCTAAAATTCTAAAATTCTAAAATTCTAAAATTCTAAAATTCTAAAATTCTAAAATTCTAAAATTCTAAAATTCTAAAATTCTAAAATTCTAAAATTCTAAAATTCTAAAATTCTAAAATTCTAAAATTCTAAAATTCTAAAATTCTAAAATTCTAAAATTCTAAAATTCTAAAATTCTAAAATTCTAAAATTCTAAAATTCTAAAATTCTAAAATTCTAAAATTCCAAAATTCCAAAATTCTAAAATTCTAAAATTCTAAAATTCTAAAATTCTAAAATTCTAAAATTCTAAAATTCTAAAATTCTAAAATTCTAAAATTTTAAAATTCTAAAATTCTAAAATTCTAAAATTCTAAAATTCTAAAATTCTAAAATTCTAAAATTCTAAAATTCTAAAATTCTAAAATTCTAAAATTCTAAAATTCTAAAATTCTAAAATTCTAAAATTCTAAAATTCTAAAATTCTAAAATTCTAAAATTCTAAAATTCTAAAATTCTAAAATTCTAAAATTCTAAAATTCTAAAATTCTAAAATTCTAAAATTCTAAAATTCTAAAATTCTAAAATTCTAAAATTCTAAAATTCTAAAATTCTAAAATTCTAAAATTCTAAAATTCTAAAATTCTAAAATTCTAAAATTCTAAAATTCTAAAATTCTAAAATTCTAAAATTCTAAAATTCTAAAATTCTAAAATTCTAAAATTCTAAAATTCTAAAATTCTAAAATTCTAAAATTCTAAAATTCTAAAATTCTAAAATTCTAAAATTCTAAAATTCTAAAATTCTAAAATTCTAAAATTCTAAAATTCTAAAATTCTAAAATTCTAAAATTCTAAAATTCTAAAATTCTAAAATTCTAAAATTCTAAAATTCTAAAATTCTAAAATTCTAAAATTCTAAAATTCTAAAATTCTAAAATTCTAAAATTCTAAAATTCTAAAATTCTAAAATTCTAAAATTCTAAAATTCTAAAATTCTAAAATTCTAAAATTCTAAAATTCTAAAATTCTAAAATTCTAAAATTCTAAAATTCTAAAATTCTAAAATTCTAAAATTCTAAAATTCTAAAATTCTAAAATTCTAAAATTCTAAAATTCTAAAATTCTAAAATTCTAAAATTCTAAAATTCTAAAATTCTAAAATTCTAAAATTCTAAAATTCTAAAATTCTAAAATTCTAAAATTCTAAAATTCTAAAATTCTAAAATTCTAAAATTCTAAAATTCTAAAATTCTAAAATTCTAAAATTCTAAAATTCTAAAATTCTAAAATTCTAAAATTCTAAAATTCTAAAATTCTAAAATTCTAAAATTCTAAAATTCTAAAATTCTAAAATTCTAAAATTCTAAAATTCTAAAATTCTAAAATTCTAAAATTCTAAAATTCTAAAATTCTAAAATTCTAAAATTCTAAAATTCTAAAATTCTAAAATTCTAAAATTCTAAAATTCTAAAATTCTAAAATTCTAAAATTCTAAAATTCTAAAATTCTAAAATTCTAAAATTCTAAAATTCTAAAATTCTAAAATTCTAAAATTCTAAAATTCTAAAATTCTAAAATTCTAAAATTCTAAAATTCTAAAATTCTAAAATTCTAAAATTCTAAAATTCTAAAATTCTAAAATTCTAAAATTCTAAAATTCTAAAATTCTAAAATTCTAAAATTCTAAAATTCTAAAATTCTAAAATTCTAAAATTCTAAAATTCTAAAATTCTAAAATTCTAAAATTCTAAAATTCTAAAATTCTAAAATTCTAAAATTCTAAAATTCTAAAATTCTAAAATTCTAAACTTCTAAAATTCTAAAATTCTAAAATTCTAAAATTCTAAAATTCTAAAATTCTGAAATTCTGAAATTCTAAAATTCTAAAATTCTAAAATTCTAAAATTCTAAAATTCTAAAATTCTAAAATTCTAAAATTCTAGAATTCTAGAATTCTAGAATTCTAGAATTCTAGAATTCTAGAATTCTAGAATTCTAGAATTCTAGAATTCTAGAATTCTAAAATTCTAAAATTCTAAAATTCTAAAATTCTAAAATTCTGAAATTCTAAAATTCTGAAATTCTAAAATTCTAAAATTCTAAAATTCTAATGCTCTAAAATTCTCAAATGCTTAAATTCCTTAATTCTAAGTTTCCGAAATTCTATAATTCTGAAATTCTAAAATTCTAAAATTTTAAAATTTCAATGTTGCAAAATTCTAAAACCGTTAGCACAGAGAACAGACGTCCATCTTCAGCATTCAACTTGTGTAAAATCTCTAACGGTTTCGAAGGTAGTTTGGATATCTAAACCAGGTGCGCTACTGTCGTCATGTTTTTGTGGCTGAGTGCGACAGAATTGACAGCGGTTTTTCCTCTACCCAGTCAAACTAGTCCGGAACCGATTTGGACTTCCAGCATGAATTCCAGCTCAAATGCGTCAACCGATAGAGTCGGAATTGGTTGTTTTCTTTGAGCTAGATTCCATGCAGAATCCATCCTGGATTTTGAACCGGTTCCGGAATCGATTTGACGGATAGTTGGGATAGGTTGGTGTGGCGGCGCTAGTGTTTTTAGTATATTAATTCAAATGTTTACACACGTTTTTTAAATATTTTTGTTCGATCATGGATGTCTGTTCTTTGTGCCGTTAGAGATTTTACACAAGTTGAATGTTGAAGATGGACGTCTGTTCTCTGTGATGAAACTATGTCACGCGATTCTCGAATAACAGGTGTGGAGAGA
>NW_026683585.1:0-33934 GCF_030247195.1 Topomyia yanbarensis | reverse complement strand
TAAAGACAAGACAAAAGACAAGACAAAGACAAGACAAAGACAAGACAAAGACAAGACAAAGACAAGACAAAGACAAGACAAAGACAAGACAAAGACAAGACAAAGACAAGACAAAGACAAGACAAAGACAAGACAAAGACAAGACAAAGACAAGACAAAGACAAGACAAAGACAGACAGACAAAGACAAGACAGAAGACAAGACAAAGACAAGACAAAGACAAGACAAAGACAAGACAAAGACAAGACAAAGACAAGACAAAGACAAGACAAAGACAAGACAAAGACAAGACAAAGACAAGACAAAGACAAGACAAAGACAAGACAAAGACAAGACAAAGACAAGACAAAGACAAGACAAAGACAAGACAAAGACAAGACAAAGACAAGACAAAGACAAGACAAAGACAAGACAAAGACAAGACAAAGACAAGACAAAGACAAGACAAAGACAAGACAAAGACAAGACAAAGACAAGACAAAGACAGACAAAGACAAGACAAAGACAAGACAAAGACAAGACAAAGACAAGACAAAGACAAGACAAAGACAAGACAAAGACAAGACAAAGACAAGACAAAGACAAGACAAAGACAAGACAAAGACAAGACAAAGACAAGACAAAGACAAGACAAAGACAAGACAAAGACAAGACAAAGACAAGACAAAGACAAGACAAAGACAAGACAAAGACAAGACAAAGACAAGACAAAGACAAGACAAAGACAAGACAAAGACAAGACAAAGACAAGACAAAGACAA
The DNA here is from genome assembly GCF_030247195.1 of Topomyia yanbarensis. Taxonomy (NCBI): domain Eukaryota; kingdom Metazoa; phylum Arthropoda; class Insecta; order Diptera; family Culicidae; genus Topomyia; species Topomyia yanbarensis. The sequence goes on along the minus strand of NW_026683585.1, from coordinate 33,173 downwards.
GACAAAGACAAGACAAAGACAAGACAAAGACAAGACAAAGACAAGACAAAGACAAGACAAAGACAAGACAAAGACAAGACAAAGACAAGACAAAGACAAGACAAAGACAAGACAAAGACAAGACAAAGACAAGACAAAGACAAGACAAAGACAAGACAAAGACAAGACAAAGACAAGACAAAGACAAGACAAAGACAAGACAAAGACAAGACAAAGACAAGACAAAGACAAGACAAAGACAAGACAAAGACAAGACAAAGACAAGACAAAGACAAGACAAAGACAAGACAAAGACAAGACAAAGACAAGACAAAGACAAGACAAAGACAAGACAAAGACAAGACAAAGACAAGACAAAGACAAGACAAAGACAAGACAAAGACAAGACAAAGACAAGACAAAGACAAGACAAAGACAAGACAAAGACAAGACAAAGACAAGACAAAGACAAGACAAAGACAAGACAAAGACAAGACAAAGACAAGACAAAGACAAGACAAAGACAAGACAAAGACAAGACAAAGACAAGACAAAGACAAGACAAGACAAGACAAAGACAAGACAAAGACAAGACAAAGACAAGACAAAGACAAGACAAAGACAAGACAAAGACAAGACAAAGACAAGACAAAGACAAGACAAAGACAAGACAAAGACAAGACAAAGACAAGACAAAGACAAGACAAAGACAAGACAAAGACAAGACAAAGACAAGACAAAGACAAGACAAAGACAAGACAAAGACAAGACAAAGACAAGACAAAGACAAGACAAAGACAAGACAAAGACAAGACAAAGACAAGACAAAGACAAGACAAAGACAAGACAAAGACAAGACAAAGACAAGACAAAGACAAGACAAAGACAAGACAAAGACAAGACAAAGACAAGACAAAGACAAGACAAGACAAGACAAGACAGACAAAGACAAGACAAAGACAAGACAAAGACAAGACAAGACAAAGACAAGACAAAGACAAGACAAAGACAAGACAAAGACAAGACAAAGACAAGACAAGACAAAGACAAGACAAAGACAAGACAAAGACAAGACAAAGACAAGACAAAGACAAGACAAAGACAAGACAAAGACAAGACAAAGACAAGACAAAGACAAGACAAAGACAAGACAAAGACAAGACAAAGACAAGACAAAGACAAGACAAAGACAAGACAAAGACAAGACAAAGACAAGACAAAGACAAGACAAAGACAAGACAAAGACAAGACAAAGACAAGACAAAGACAAGACAAAGACAAGACAAAGACAAGACAAAGACAGACAAAGACAAGACAAAGACAAGACAAAGACAAGACAAAGACAAGACAAAGACAAGACAAAGACAAGACAAAGACAAGACAAAGACAAGACAAAGACAAGACAAAGACAAGACAAAGACAAGACAAAGACAAGACAAAGACAAGACAAAGACAAGACAAAGACAAGACAAAGACAAGACAAAGACAAGACAAAGACAAGACAAAGACAAGACAAAGACAAGACAAAGACAAGACAAAGACAAGACAAAGACAAGACAAAGACAAGACAAAGACAAGACAAAGACAAGACAAAGACAAGACAAAGACAAGACAAAGACAAGACAAAGACAAGACAAAGACAAGACAAAGACAAGACAAAGACAAGACAAAGACAAGACAAAGACAAGACAAAGACAAGACAAAGACAAGACAAAGACAAGACAAAGACAAGACAAAGACAAGACAAAGACAAGACAAAGACAAGACAAAGACAAGACAAAGACAAGACAAAGACAAGACAAAGACAAGACAAAGACAAGACAAAGACAAGACAAAGACAAGACAAAGACAAGACAAAGACAAGACAAAGACAAGACAAAGACAAGACAAAGACAAGACAAAGACAAGACAAAGACAAGACAAAGACAAGACAAAGACAAGACAAAGACAAGACAAAGACAAGACAAAGACAAGACAAAGACAAGACAAAGACAAGACAAAGACAAGACAAAGACAAGACAAAGACAAGACAAAGACAAGACAAAGACAAGACAAAGACAAGACAAAGACAAGACAAAGACAAGACAAAGACAAGACAAAGACAAGACAAAGACAAGACAAAGACAAGACAAAGACAAGACAAAGACAAGACAAAGACAAGACAAAGACAAGACAAAGACAAGACAAAGACAAGACAAAGACAAGACAAAGACAAGACAAAGACAAGACAAAGACAAGACAAAGACAAGACAAAGACAAGACAAAGACAAGACAAAGACAAGACAAAGACAAGACAAAGACAAGACAAAGACAAGACAAAGACAAGACAAAGACAAGACAAAGACAAGACAAAGACAAGACAAAGACAAGACAAAGACAAGACAAAGACAAGACAAAGACAAGACAAAGACAAGACAAAGACAAGACAAAGACAAGACAAAGACAAGACAAAGACAAGACAAAGACAAGACAAAGACAAGACAAAGACAAGACAAAGACAAGACAAAGACAAGACAAAGACAAGACAAAGACAAGACAAAGACAAGACAAAGACAAGACAAAGACAAGACAAAGACAAGACAAAGACAAGACAAAGACAAGACAAAGACAAGACAAAGACAAGACAAAGACAAGACAAAGACAAGACAAAGACAAGACAAAGACAAGACAAAGACAAGACAAAGACAAGACAAAGACAAGACAAAGACAAGACAAAGACAAGACAAAGACAAGACAAAGACAAGACAAAGACAAGACAAAGACAAGACAAAGACAAGACAAAGACAAGACAAAGACAAGACAAAGACAAGACAAAGACAAGACAAAGACAAGACAAAGACAAGACAAAGACAAGACAAAGACAAGACAAAGACAAGACAAAGACAAGACAAAGACAAGACAAAGACAAGACAAAGACAAGACAAAGACAAGACAAAGACAAGACAAAGACAAGACAAAGACAAGACAAAGACAAGACAAAGACAAGACAAAGACAAGACAAAGACAAGACAAAGACAAGACAAAGACAAGACAAAGACAAGACAAAGACAAGACAAAGACAAGACAAAGACAAGACAAAGACAAGACAAAGACAAGACAAAGACAAGACAAAGACAAGACAAAGACAAGACAAAGACAAGACAAAGACAAGACAAAGACAAGACAAAGACAAGACAAAGACAAGACAAAGACAAGACAAAGACAAGACAAAGACAAGACAAAGACAAGACAAAGACAAGACAAAGACAAGACAAAGACAAGACAAAGACAAGACAAAGACAAGACAAAGACAAGACAAAGACAAGACAAAGACAAGACAAAGACAAGACAAAGACAAGACAAAGACAAGACAAAGACAAGACAAAGACAAGACAAAGACAAGACAAAGACAAGACAAAGACAAGACAAAGACAAGACAAAGACAAGACAAAGACAAGACAAAGACAAGACAAAGACAAGACAAAGACAAGACAAAGACAAGACAAAGACAAGACAAAGACAAGACAAAGACAAGACAAAGACAAGACAAAGACAAGACAAAGACAAGACAAAGACAAGACAAAGACAAGACAAAGACAAGACAAAGACAAGACAAAGACAAGACAAAGACAAGACAAAGACAAGACAAAGACAAGACAAAGACAAGACAAAGACAAGACAAAGACAAGACAAAGACAAGACAAAGACAAGACAAAGACAAGACAAAGACAAGACAAAGACAAGACAAAGACAAGACAAAGACAAGACAAAGACAAGACAAAGACAAGACAAAGACAAGACAAAGACAAGACAAAGACAAGACAAAGACAAGACAAAGACAAGACAAAGACAAGACAAAGACAAGACAAAGACAAGACAAAGACAAGACAAAGACAAGACAAAGACAAGACAAAGACAAGACAAAGACAAGACAAAGACAAGACAAAGACAAGACAAAGACAAGACAAAGACAAGACAAAGACAAGACAAAGACAAGACAAAGACAAGACAAAGACAAGACAAAGACAAGACAAAGACAAGACAAAGACAAGACAAAGACAAGACAAAGACAAGACAAAGACAAGACAAAGACAAGACAAAGACAAGACAAAGACAAGACAAAGACAAGACAAAGACAAGACAAAGACAAGACAAAGACAAGACAAAGACAAGACAAAGACAAGACAAAGACAAGACAAAGACAAGACAAAGACAAGACAAAGACAAGACAAAGACAAGACAAAGACAAGACAAAGACAAGACAAAGACAAGACAAAGACAAGACAAAGACAAGACAAAGACAAGACAAAGACAAGACAAAGACAAGACAAAGACAAGACAAAGACAAGACAAAGACAAGACAAAGACAAGACAAAGACAAGACAAAGACAAGACAAAGACAAGACAAAGACAAGACAAAGACAAGACAAAGACAAGACAAAGACAAGACAAAGACAAGACAAAGACAAGACAAAGACAAGACAAAGACAAGACAAAGACAAGACAAAGACAAGACAAAGACAAGACAAAGACAAGACAAAGACAAGACAAAGACAAGACAAAGACAAGACAAAGACAAGACAAAGACAAGACAAAGACAAGACAAAGACAAGACAAAGACAAGACAAAGACAAGACAAAGACAAGACAAAGACAAGACAAAGACAAGACAAAGACAAGACAAAGACAAGACAAAGACAAGACAAAGACAAGACAAAGACAAGACAAAGACAAGACAAAGACAAGACAAAGACAAGACAAAGACAAGACAAAGACAAGACAAAGACAAGACAAAGACAAGACAAAGACAAGACAAAGACAAGACAAAGACAAGACAAAGACAAGACAAAGACAAGACAAAGACAAGACAAAGACAAGACAAAGACAAGACAAAGACAAGACAAAGACAAGACAAAGACAAGACAAAGACAAGACAAAGACAAGACAAAGACAAGACAAAGACAAGACAAAGACAAGACAAAGACAAGACAAAGACAAGACAAAGACAAGACAAAGACAAGACAAAGACAAGACAAAGACAAGACAAAGACAAGACAAAGACAAGACAAAGACAAGACAAAGACAAGACAAAGACAAGACAAAGACAAGACAAAGACAAGACAAAGACAAGACAAAGACAAGACAAAGACAAGACAAAGACAAGACAAAGACAAGACAAAGACAAGACAAAGACAAGACAAAGACAAGACAAAGACAAGACAAAGACAAGACAAAGACAAGACAAAGACAAGACAAAGACAAGACAAAGACAAGACAAAGACAAGACAAAGACAAGACAAAGACAAGACAAAGACAAGACAAAGACAAGACAAAGACAAGACAAAGACAAGACAAAGACAAGACAAAGACAAGACAAAGACAAGACAAAGACAAGACAAAGACAAGACAAAGACAAGACAAAGACAAGACAAAGACAAGACAAAGACAAGACAAAGACAAGACAAAGACAAGACAAAGACAAGACAAAGACAAGACAAAGACAAGACAAAGACAAGACAAAGACAAGACAAAGACAAGACAAAGACAAGACAAAGACAAGACAAAGACAAGACAAAGACAAGACAAAGACAAGACAAAGACAAGACAAAGACAAGACAAAGACAAGACAAAGACAAGACAAAGACAAGACAAAGACAAGACAAAGACAAGACAAAGACAAGACAAAGACAAGACAAAGACAAGACAAAGACAAGACAAAGACAAGACAAAGACAAGACAAAGACAAGACAAAGACAAGACAAAGACAAGACAAAGACAAGACAAAGACAAGACAAAGACAAGACAAAGACAAGACAAAGACAAGACAAAGACAAGACAAAGACAAGACAAAGACAAGACAAAGACAAGACAAAGACAAGACAAAGACAAGACAAAGACAAGACAAAGACAAGACAAAGACAAGACAAAGACAAGACAAAGACAAGACAAAGACAAGACAAAGACAAGACAAAGACAAGACAAAGACAAGACAAAGACAAGACAAAGACAAGACAAAGACAAGACAAAGACAAGACAAAGACAAGACAAAGACAAGACAAAGACAAGACAAAGACAAGACAAAGACAAGACAAAGACAAGACAAAGACAAGACAAAGACAAGACAAAGACAAGACAAAGACAAGACAAAGACAAGACAAAGACAAGACAAAGACAAGACAAAGACAAGACAAAGACAAGACAAAGACAAGACAAAGACAAGACAAAGACAAGACAAAGACAAGACAAAGACAAGACAAAGACAAGACAAAGACAAGACAAAGACAAGACAAAGACAAGACAAAGACAAGACAAAGACAAGACAAAGACAAGACAAAGACAAGACAAAGACAAGACAAAGACAAGACAAAGACAAGACAAAGACAAGACAAAGACAAGACAAAGACAAGACAAAGACAAGACAAAGACAAGACAAAGACAAGACAAAGACAAGACAAAGACAAGACAAAGACAAGACAAAGACAAGACAAAGACAAGACAAAGACAAGACAAAGACAAGACAAAGACAAGACAAAGACAAGACAAAGACAAGACAAAGACAAGACAAAGACAAGACAAAGACAAGACAAAGACAAGACAAAGACAAGACAAAGACAAGACAAAGACAAGACAAAGACAAGACAAAGACAAGACAAAGACAAGACAAAGACAAGACAAAGACAAGACAAAGACAAGACAAAGACAAGACAAAGACAAGACAAAGACAAGACAAAGACAAGACAAAGACAAGACAAAGACAAGACAAAGACAAGACAAAGACAAGACAAAGACAAGACAAAGACAAGACAAAGACAAGACAAAGACAAGACAAAGACAAGACAAAGACAAGACAAAGACAAGACAAAGACAAGACAAAGACAAGACAAAGACAAGACAAAGACAAGACAAAGACAAGACAAAGACAAGACAAAGACAAGACAAAGACAAGACAAAGACAAGACAAAGACAAGACAAAGACAAGACAAAGACAAGACAAAGACAAGACAAAGACAAGACAAAGACAAGACAAAGACAAGACAAAGACAAGACAAAGACAAGACAAAGACAAGACAAAGACAAGACAAAGACAAGACAAAGACAAGACAAAGACAAGACAAAGACAAGACAAAGACAAGACAAAGACAAGACAAAGACAAGACAAAGACAAGACAAAGACAAGACAAAGACAAGACAAAGACAAGACAAAGACAAGACAAAGACAAGACAAAGACAAGACAAAGACAAGACAAAGACAAGACAAAGACAAGACAAAGACAAGACAAAGACAAGACAAAGACAAGACAAAGACAAGACAAAGACAAGACAAAGACAAGACAAAGACAAGACAAAGACAAGACAAAGACAAGACAAAGACAAGACAAAGACAAGACAAAGACAAGACAAAGACAAGACAAAGACAAGACAAAGACAAGACAAAGACAAGACAAAGACAAGACAAAGACAAGACAAAGACAAGACAAAGACAAGACAAAGACAAGACAAAGACAAGACAAAGACAAGACAAAGACAAGACAAAGACAAGACAAAGACAAGACAAAGACAAGACAAAGACAAGACAAAGACAAGACAAAGACAAGACAAAGACAAGACAAAGACAAGACAAAGACAAGACAAAGACAAGACAAAGACAAGACAAAGACAAGACAAAGACAAGACAAAGACAAGACAAAGACAAGACAAAGACAAGACAAAGACAAGACAAAGACAAGACAAAGACAAGACAAAGACAAGACAAAGACAAGACAAAGACAAGACAAAGACAAGACAAAGACAAGACAAAGACAAGACAAAGACAAGACAAAGACAAGACAAAGACAAGACAAAGACAAGACAAAGACAAGACAAAGACAAGACAAAGACAAGACAAAGACAAGACAAAGACAAGACAAAGACAAGACAAAGACAAGACAAAGACAAGACAAAGACAAGACAAAGACAAGACAAAGACAAGACAAAGACAAGACAAAGACAAGACAAAGACAAGACAAAGACAAGACAAAGACAAGACAAAGACAAGACAAAGACAAGACAAAGACAAGACAAAGACAAGACAAAGACAAGACAAAGACAAGACAAAGACAAGACAAAGACAAGACAAAGACAAGACAAAGACAAGACAAAGACAAGACAAAGACAAGACAAAGACAAGACAAAGACAAGACAAAGACAAGACAAAGACAAGACAAAGACAAGACAAAGACAAGACAAAGACAAGACAAAGACAAGACAAAGACAAGACAAAGACAAGACAAAGACAAGACAAAGACAAGACAAAGACAAGACAAAGACAAGACAAAGACAAGACAAAGACAAGACAAAGACAAGACAAAGACAAGACAAAGACAAGACAAAGACAAGACAAAGACAAGACAAAGACAAGACAAAGACAAGACAAAGACAAGACAAAGACAAGACAAAGACAAGACAAAGACAAGACAAAGACAAGACAAAGACAAGACAAAGACAAGACAAAGACAAGACAAAGACAAGACAAAGACAAGACAAAGACAAGACAAAGACAAGACAAAGACAAGACAAAGACAAGACAAAGACAAGACAAAGACAAGACAAAGACAAGACAAAGACAAGACAAAGACAAGACAAAGACAAGACAAAGACAAGACAAAGACAAGACAAAGACAAGACAAAGACAAGACAAAGACAAGACAAAGACAAGACAAAGACAAGACAAAGACAAGACAAAGACAAGACAAAGACAAGACAAAGACAAGACAAAGACAAGACAAAGACAAGACAAAGACAAGACAAAGACAAGACAAAGACAAGACAAAGACAAGACAAAGACAAGACAAAGACAAGACAAAGACAAGACAAAGACAAGACAAAGACAAGACAAAGACAAGACAAAGACAAGACAAAGACAAGACAAAGACAAGACAAAGACAAGACAAAGACAAGACAAAGACAAGACAAAGACAAGACAAAGACAAGACAAAGACAAGACAAAGACAAGACAAAGACAAGACAAAGACAAGACAAAGACAAGACAAAGACAAGACAAAGACAAGACAAAGACAAGACAAAGACAAGACAAAGACAAGACAAAGACAAGACAAGACAAGACAAGACAAAGACAAGACAAAGACAAGACAAAGACAAGACAAAGACAAGACAAAGACAAGACAAAGACAAGACAAAGACAAGACAAAGACAAGACAAAGACAAGACAAAGACAAGACAAAGACAAGACAAAGACAAGACAAAGACAAGACAAAGACAAGACAAAGACAAGACAAAGACAAGACAAAGACAAGACAAAGACAAGACAAAGACAAGACAAAGACAAGACAAAGACAAGACAAAGACAAGACAAAGACAAGACAAAGACAAGACAAAGACAAGACAAAGACAAGACAAAGACAAGACAAAGACAAGACAAAGACAAGACAAAGACAAGACAAAGACAAGACAAAGACAAGACAAAGACAAGACAAAGACAAGACAAAGACAAGACAAAGACAAGACAAAGACAAGACAAAGACAAGACAAAGACAAGACAAAGACAAGACAAAGACAAGACAAAGACAAGACAAAGACAAGACAAAGACAAGACAAAGACAAGACAAAGACAAGACAAAGACAAGACAAAGACAAGACAAAGACAAGACAAAGACAAGACAAAGACAAGACAAAGACAAGACAAAGACAAGACAAAGACAAGACAAAGACAAGACAAAGACAAGACAAAGACAAGACAAAGACAAGACAAAGACAAGACAAAGACAAGACAAAGACAAGACAAAGACAAGACAAAGACAAGACAAAGACAAGACAAAGACAAGACAAAGACAAGACAAAGACAAGACAAAGACAAGACAAAGACAAGACAAAGACAAGACAAAGACAAGACAAAGACAAGACAAAGACAAGACAAAGACAAGACAAAGACAAGACAAAGACAAGACAAAGACAAGACAAAGACAAGACAAAGACAAGACAAAGACAAGACAAAGACAAGACAAAGACAAGACAAAGACAAGACAAAGACAAGACAAAGACAAGACAAAGACAAGACAAAGACAAGACAAAGACAAGACAAAGACAAGACAAAGACAAGACAAAGACAAGACAAAGACAAGACAAAGACAAGACAAAGACAAGACAAAGACAAGACAAAGACAAGACAAAGACAAGACAAAGACAAGACAAAGACAAGACAAAGACAAGACAAAGACAAGACAAAGACAAGACAAAGACAAGACAAAGACAAGACAAAGACAAGACAAAGACAAGACAAAGACAAGACAAAGACAAGACAAAGACAAGACAAAGACAAGACAAAGACAAGACAAAGACAAGACAAAGACAAGACAAAGACAAGACAAAGACAAGACAAAGACAAGACAAAGACAAGACAAAGACAAGACAAAGACAAGACAAAGACAAGACAAAGACAAGACAAAGACAAGACAAAGACAAGACAAAGACAAGACAAAGACAAGACAAAGACAAGACAAAGACAAGACAAAGACAAGACAAAGACAAGACAAAGACAAGACAAAGACAAGACAAAGACAAGACAAAGACAAGACAAAGACAAGACAAAGACAAGACAAAGACAAGACAAAGACAAGACAAAGACAAGACAAAGACAAGACAAAGACAAGACAAAGACAAGACAAAGACAAGACAAAGACAAGACAAAGACAAGACAAAGACAAGACAAAGACAAGACAAAGACAAGACAAAGACAAGACAAAGACAAGACAAAGACAAGACAAAGACAAGACAAAGACAAGACAAAGACAAGACAAAGACAAGACAAAGACAAGACAAAGACAAGACAAAGACAAGACAAAGACAAGACAAAGACAAGACAAAGACAAGACAAAGACAAGACAAAGACAAGACAAAGACAAGACAAAGACAAGACAAAGACAAGACAAAGACAAGACAAAGACAAGACAAAGACAAGACAAAGACAAGACAAAGACAAGACAAAGACAAGACAAAGACAAGACAAAGACAAGACAAAGACAAGACAAAGACAAGACAAAGACAAGACAAAGACAAGACAAAGACAAGACAAAGACAAGACAAAGACAAGACAAAGACAAGACAAAGACAAGACAAAGACAAGACAAAGACAAGACAAAGACAAGACAAAGACAAGACAAAGACAAGACAAAGACAAGACAAAGACAAGACAAAGACAAGACAAAGACAAGACAAAGACAAGACAAAGACAAGACAAAGACAAGACAAAGACAAGACAAAGACAAGACAAAGACAAGACAAAGACAAGACAAAGACAAGACAAAGACAAGACAAAGACAAAGACAAGACAAAGACAAGACAAAGACAAGACAAAGACAAGACAAAGACAAGACAAAGACAAGACAAAGACAAGACAAAGACAAGACAAAGACAAGACAAAGACAAGACAAAGACAAGACAAAGACAAGACAAAGACAAGACAAAGACAAGACAAGACAAAGACAAAGACAAAGACAAAGACAAAGACAAAGACAAAGACAAAGACAAAGACAAAGACAAAGACAAGACAAAGACAAGACAAAGACAAGACAAAGACAAGACAAAGACAAGACAAAGACAAGACAAAGACAAGACAAAGACAAGACAAAGACAAGACAAAGACAAGACAAAGACAAGACAAAGACAAGACAAAGACAAGACAAAGACAAGACAAAGACAAGACAAAGACAAGACAAAGACAAGACAAAGACAAGACAAAGACAAGACAAAGACAAGACAAAGACAAGACAAAGACAAGACAAAGACAAGACAAAGACAAGACAAAGACAAGACAAAGACAAGACAAAGACAAGACAAAGACAAGACAAAGACAAGACAAAGACAAGACAAAGACAAGACAAAGACAAGACAAAGACAAGACAAAGACAAGACAAAGACAAGACAAAGACAAGACAAAGACAAGACAAAGACAAGACAAAGACAAGACAAAGACAAGACAAAGACAAGACAAAGACAAGACAAAGACAAGACAAAGACAAGACAAAGACAAGACAAAGACAAGACAAAGACAAGACAAAGACAAGACAAAGACAAGACAAAGACAAGACAAAGACAAGACAAAGACAAGACAAAGACAAGACAAAGACAAGACAAAGACAAGACAAAGACAAGACAAAGACAAGACAAAGACAAGACAAAGACAAGACAAAGACAAGACAAAGACAAGACAAAGACAAGACAAAGACAAGACAAAGACAAGACAAAGACAAGACAAAGACAAGACAAAGACAAGACAAAGACAAGACAAAGACAAGACAAAGACAAGACAAAGACAAGACAAAGACAAGACAAAGACAAGACAAAGACAAAGACAAGACAAAGACAAGACAAAGACAAGACAAAGACAAGACAAAGACAAGACAAAGACAAGACAAAGACAAGACAAAGACAAGACAAAGACAAGACAAAGACAAGACAAAGACAAGACAAAGACAAGACAAAGACAAGACAAAGACAAGACAAAGACAAGACAAAGACAAGACAAAGACAAGACAAAGACAAGACAAAGACAAGACAAAGACAAGACAAAGACAAGACAAAGACAAGACAAAGACAAGACAAAGACAAGACAAAGACAAGACAAAGACAAAGACAAGACAAAGACAAGACAAAGACAAGACAAAGACAAGACAAAGACAAGACAAGACAAAGACAAGACAAAGACAAGACAAAGACAAGACAAAGACAAGACAAAGACAAGACAAAGACAAGACAAAGACAAGACAAAGACAAGACAAAGACAAGACAAAGACAAGACAAAGACAAGACAAAGACAAGACAAAGACAAGACAAAGACAAGACAAAGACAAGACAAAGACAAGACAAAGACAAGACAAAGACAAGACAAAGACAAGACAAAGACAAGACAAAGACAAGACAAAGACAAGACAAAGACAAGACAAAGACAAGACAAAGACAAGACAAAGACAAGACAAAGACAAGACAAAGACAAGACAAAGACAAGACAAAGACAAGACAAAGACAAGACAAAGACAAGACAAAGACAAGACAAAGACAAGACAAAGACAAGACAAAGACAAGACAAAGACAAGACAAAGACAAGACAAAGACAAGACAAAGACAAGACAAAGACAAGACAAAGACAAGACAAAGACAAGACAAAGACAAGACAAAGACAAGACAAAGACAAGACAAAGACAAGACAAAGACAAGACAAAGACAAGACAAAGACAAGACAAAGACAAGACAAAGACAAGACAAAGACAAGACAAAGACAAGACAAAGACAAGACAAAGACAAGACAAAGACAAGACAAAGACAAGACAAAGACAAGACAAAGACAAGACAAAGACAAGACAAAGACAAGACAAAGACAAGACAAAGACAAGACAAAGACAAGACAAAGACAAGACAAAGACAAGACAAAGACAAGACAAAGACAAGACAAAGACAAGACAAAGACAAGACAAAGACAAGACAAAGACAAGACAAAGACAAGACAAAGACAAGACAAAGACAAGACAAAGACAAGACAAAGACAAGACAAAGACAAGACAAAGACAAGACAAAGACAAGACAAAGACAAGACAAAGACAAGACAAAGACAAGACAAAGACAAGACAAAGACAAGACAAAGACAAGACAAAGACAAGACAAAGACAAGACAAAGACAAGACAAAGACAAGACAAAGACAAGACAAAGACAAGACAAAGACAAGACAAAGACAAGACAAAGACAAGACAAAGACAAGACAAAGACAAGACAAAGACAAGACAAAGACAAGACAAAGACAAGACAAAGACAAGACAAAGACAAGACATGATTTAATCGATTACAACTAGCATCTACATAACAGTTTTAACCTTCGCCTTGAAAGGTAGTGTTTGCTGATTGGTTGTAGCAACCAAGGCTGTGCAAGCCGTGAATAGGCTAGAAGTTTGTGTACCGTGTCAGTATTTGATGCCGTGTTGGTGCGGAGACAGGCAGGATTGTTGGCTGCGAGAGCGGTCGTTTGGTGGTGGTACCACGCGATAAGCGAGTGTTGGTGCGAAGGCAACGAAGTCTCAGGTAAGCGGCGCCCCACCTTGGTGGTAGTAGTGGTTGCGCTGCATACAACCGGCGCTTGCGACGGAGTGAGACAGAGCTGCATCTGGTTGGTGAAGCGGCTCGCTTCATCATCATTCATTCATCCGTATTAGTGCAGATACGGGACTTTGAGTATTTGTGTACCTAGCCACGCTGCGTAGTAGGGGAATACCTCTGGACCCACAGGTAAGCGGCGGCCCCACCTTGGTGGTGGTAGTGCATACAGTCGGCGCTAAGTGAGACAGAGCTGCATCTTGTTGGTGAAGCGTTTCGCTTCATCATCATTTATTCATCTGTGCTAGTGCAGAAACGGGCCTTTGTGTATTTGTGTACCTAGCCACGCTGCGCAGTAAGGAAATACCCCTGGACCCACAGGTAAACAGCGGCTCCATCTTGGTAGTGGTGGTTGCGCTGTGTTCAACCCGAGCGTGACAGAGGGAGACAGCGTGAATCTGCAACTCTTCGAAGGACAGGTAGATTTTAATATAATTTTGCTAGTGTTAGTTTCTAATTTACTTACTGTGTATGGTAGGCGAGATGGAGGATAGTGAGATGGAATCCTCCATTTCACAAGAGCAAAATTCTTCTGATCCCCCTCCCTCAACTCCCCTTAGAATAAAATTATACCCCCAAGGGTCTTCTGGACCTTGGCAGGTTTTCTTCAGGCGGAAAGGAAAGCCACTAAACCTTGTGCAAATTGCACGGGATCTGACTTCACGATTTTCTGCTGTAACAGAGATCGTGAAAGTAAATAAAGACAAACTTCGAGTTAGCATTGATAACATTAGACAAGCTAACGAGATAGTAGCCTGCGAACTCTTCACGCGTGAATATAAAGTTTATATACTTTCGCGCGATATAGAATGCGATGGAGTCATCTCCGAACCCAGCCTCACAGCCGAGGATATACTTAAGCATGGTGTTGGTTGTTTCAAGAACGCCCTGCTTAATAAGGTAAAAATACTCGATTGTAAGCAATTGTACTCAGTATCACATGAAGAAGAGAAAAAAGTTTACCGACCATCCTATTCATTTCGTGTAACTTTCGCTGGGTCTGCTTTGCCTAGCCATGTTCTTATTAATAAAATTCGTCTCCCCGTTCGCCTTTTCATCCCTCGTGTGATGAATTGCCTCAATTGTAAACAGCTTGGCCACACAGCCACTTACTGTTCCAATAAGGTACGGTGTGGCAAATGTGGGGGGCCTCATCAAGAGGATACATGCAATAAAAACTTAGAAAAATGTTTACATTGCGGAGAAACTTCACACGAACTCCTTGCATGTCCCATATATAAATTGCGGGAGGAGAAAATTAAACGATCCTTGAAGGAGAGATCTAAGCGCTCTTATGCAGAAATACTGAAAAATGCTACTCCTGAACCAACGGACCCAGAAAACAGATACGCTATTCTATTGCCGAAAGAGTCTGACTCTGACGAAGCGTCCGAAGGTACATCATATGTTTTACCTAGAGGATCCAGGAAAAGAAAACAATCCTCTTTTCCCAAATTGCCAAGCAAGGGCATTAAAATTTCTCCTCCAACAAATAAATCGCGGCCAAAGCTAAAGAATTCCGATGCAATACCGAAGCCAGTTCCTCCCGGTTTTGGTAATGTGCAATCCAAACAGAACACCATTACTGGAAATAATAAAACTTCAACTTCCTCCGAGCCTCAACCGGGGATAGGGTTATTGAAATTTTCTGAAATTGTTGATTGGATTTTCAAAGCATTCAATATTTCTGAACCACTAAAAAGTATACTTTCAGCGTTCCTCCCAACAATTAGAACATTTTTAGAGCAGCTGATTGCTCAATGGCCCATCCTTGCAGCGATTGTATCTTTCAATGGGTAATTCACCTCCTCCAATGAAAGATTCCATCACTGTTTTACAGTGGAATTGCAGAAGTATCATACCTAAAATTGACTCCTTAAAAATTTTACTGCATAATTTAAAATGCGATGCTTTTGCTTTATGTGAAACATGGCTTACCTCAAACATTAATTTCAACTTGAATGATTTCAACATTATTCGCCTAGACCGAGACACCCCGTATGGAGGAGTGCTTCTAGGAATTAAAAAGTGCTATTCTTTCTATAGAATTAACATCCCCTTGTTTGCGGGCATTGAGGCTGTAGCTGTCCAAACAAACATTGAAGGCAAAGCCATGTCTATCGCTTCTATATATATACCTCCCAAAGCTCAAATTGGACAACGTCAGATTTTTGAGGTAGTGGAATCCATGGCTGCTCCGCGGCTGATACTGGGAGACTTCAACTCGCACGGAGTATTGTGGGGTTCCCTCTTCAATGATAATCGATCCTCTTTGATATACAATGTTTGTGACGAGCTCAATATGACAGTTTTAAATACAGGTGAAGCAACACGCATTCCTAGACCACCCGCACGACCAAGTGCATTAGATCTATCTCTATGCTCGACATCACTTCGGTTAGATTGCACGTGGAAGGTTGTACCTGATCCTCACGGTAGCGATCATTTGCCAGTCGTTATTTCAATTAACAGTGAATTAGGCCTCACGAATTCAATCAATGTCCCTTATGACTTGACACGAAATATTGATTGGAAAAAATACCAATCTTTAATTTCCACTTCTCTTGTTTCGACGGAAGAGCTACCACCTACCGAAGAATATGAATTTCTAGCGGGTTTGATTATTGAAGCAGCAGAACAAACCCAAACGAAATGCAATCCTGGCATGATAATGAACAGCCGGCCTCCTAATCCCTGGTGGGACAAAGAGTGCTCGGATGCATATGAAGCTAAACAAGTTGCTTACAAAGAAATTATGAAACGGAAAGGGTGTACACGTGCAAACTTTGAAAATTATTCGATTTTACAAAACAAATTTGACAGTCTCCGTCATGCCAAAAAGTCTAGTTATTGGAGACGTTTCGTTGATGGCTTGTCAAGAGAAACATCAATGAGTACTCTTTGGAACACAGCCAGAAGAATGAGGAATCGAAACGTAACTAATGAAAGCGAAGATTTTTCGAATCGCTGGATATTTAATTTTGCGAAGAAAGTTTGTCCAGATTCTGCTCCTGCGCAGAAAATCATTCGCGATGCTCCCACAAGTAACGATTCCATAGATTCGCCTTTGACAATGATGGAATTTTCAATTGCACTCCTCTCATGCAACAATAATGCTCCGGGTCCAGACAGAATTAAATTCAACTTGGTGAAGAATCTGCCTGACCTAGCAAAAAGACGCTTGTTGAATTTATTCAATAAGCTTCTTGAGCAGAACATTGTCCCGCACGACTGGAGACAAGTGAGAGTTATCGCCATTCCAAAACCGGGAAAACCAGCCTCCGACCATAACTCGTATCGACCGATTGCAATGCTATCCTGCATCAGGAAATTATTGGAAAAAATTATCCTACGACGTCTCGACAATTGGGTTGAGGCGAACGGCTTGCTATCAGATACTCAGTTTGGTTTTCGGAGGGGAAAGGGAACGAATGATTGTCTGGCGCTACTTTCGTCAGAAATCCAACTAGCCTACGCAAAAAAAGAACAAATGGCGTCTGTGTTCTTAGACATAAAAGGAGCATTCGACTCTGTTTCCATTGATGTTCTCTCAGAGAAACTACATCAATGTGGTCTTTCACCAATATTAAATAATTATTTATACAACTTATTGTCAGAAAAGCACATGCATTTTTCATATGGCGATTTGGCAACATTCAGAATAAGTTACATGGGCCTCCCACAAGGTTCTTGTTTAAGCCCCCTTCTCTACAATTTTTACGTGAATGACATTGATAATTGTATTGTCAGCCCATGCACTCTAAGGCAACTTGCAGATGATGGCGTGGTTTCTGTTACAGGACCAAAAGCCATAAATTTACAACAACCACTGCAAGATAGTTTGGATAATTTATCAAGTTGGGCTTTGAAGCTAGGCATCGATTTCTCTACGGAGAAAACAGAGTTGGTTGTTTTTTCAAGGAAGCGTGATCCAGCTCAGCTTCAGCTTCAGTTGGTTGGTAGAACGATAGCCCAAGTCATGACCTTTAAATATCTCGGAATTTGGTTCGATTCTAAAGGTACATGGGGAGGCCACATTAGGTATCTGATAAAGAAGTGCCAACAAAGGATAAATTTTCTCCGAACAATAACCGGATCTTGGTGGGGTGCTCATCCAAGTGACGTGATAAGATTGTATCAAACAACGATACTTTCAGTAATGGAATATGGGTGCTTCTGTTTCCGTTCAGCTGCAAACACTCACATTATTAAATTGGAACGAATACAGTATCGTTGTTTACGAATCGCCTTAGGTTCCATGCAATCGACACATACGATGAGTCTTGAAGTACTAGCGGGAGTTCTTCCCTTAAAAGATCGATTCTGGGATCTCTCTTCTCGTTTACTTATACGATGTGAGGTTATGAATCCACTTGTAATTGAAAATTTCGAAAGACTTGTCGAGCTTCAATCCCAAACCAGATTCATGACAGTGTACTTCAATCACATGTCACAAGAAATAACGCCTTCTAATTATGTTCTGACATGTGTTAATATACTAGATACTCCCGATTCCACTTTATTTTTCGACACGTCCATGCAAGAGGAAATTCGTGGAATCCCGGATCACCAGCGCTCTCTGGAGATCCCTAAAATATTCATAAGTAAATACCAACACATTGACTGCCATAAAATGTTCTACACTGATGGGTCACGAATCAATGAGGCTACTGGCTTCGGTATTTTCAACAATAACACCTCGATCTCTTTCAAGCTTGCAGAACCTGCCTCCGTTTATACAGCCGAACTAGCAGCAGTTCACTATAGTCTGGAAATCATTGATACTTTACTTCCGAGCCATTATTTCATCCTCACAGATAGCCTCAGCACAATTAAGGCACTACGCTCATTAAAGCTTGATAATCACGCTCCGTTCTTTTTGAAGAAGATACGAGAATACTTAACTAAATTAACAAATAAATCTTATCAAATTACCTTAGTGTGGATTCCCGCTCATTGCTCCATACCGGGTAATGAGAGAGCGGATAATTTAGCCAAAATAGGGGCGCAAGACGGTGACATCTATGAAAGACCTATTGCCTTCAATGAATTTTATAGCGCTTCTCGTCAGAGGACGCTTACTAGTTGGCAAACATCATGGGACAATGGAGATCTGGGACGGTGGTTGCACTCAATTATCCCTAAAGTATCAACGAAGGCATGGTTCAAAGGGTTGGATGTAAGTCGAAACTTCATTCGTGTGATGTCTAGACTCATGTCCAACCATTATACGTTGAATGCGCATCTCCGCCGTATTGGGATCGCAGAAGATAATCAATGTGCTTGCGGAGAGGGTTACGAAGACATTGAACATGTTGTTTGGTCTTGCACTGAATATCGTGAAGCCAGATCCCAATTAATAGACTCCTTACGAGCCAGAAGAAAACCACCCTATGTACCTGTTCGTGATATCCTCGCTTTACGAGATCTTACATACATGAGCCATATTTATCATTTCCTGAAAACAATAAATATTCAAATATAATTATCCCCACAATGTTTCTAGTTTTTTCCCCTGGCTACCCACAAACAATTTAGATTTCTTCGCAGTTAGTTAAGTTAGATAAAACGATATAAATAAAGAAAAAAAATAAACAAAGATTACAGAAAAACAATCAATAGGTTTACAATGAAATTCAAGAAAATAGAGTATAATTAAAAACATTCAAAATGATGATTATCCTCAGTGTTAGCATTAGAAAGTGAATTTTTTTATAACGTGATAGTCTTAAGAACCTTTGTAACATGTTATGTAAAAAAAAACCCCGGCGTAAAAAAGCTTTTGTAATGCCGTGTCAAATAAACGTTTTTATGAAAAAAAAAAAAAAACAAGACAAAGACAAGACAAAGACAAGACAAGACAAGACAAAGACAAGACAAAGACAAGACAAAGACAAGACAAAGACAAGACAAAGACAAGACAAAGACAAGACAAAGACAAGACAAAGACAAGACAAAGACAAGACAAAGACAAGACAAAGACAAGACAAAGACAAGACAAAGACAAGACAAAGACAAGACAAAGACAAGACAAAGACAAGACAAAGACAAGACAAAGACAAGACAAAGACAAGACAAAGACAAGACAAAGACAAGACAAAGACAAGACAAAGACAAGACAAAGACAAGACAAAGACAAGACAAAGACAAGACAAAGACAAGACAAAGACAAGACAAAGACAAGACAAGACAAAGACAAGACAAAGACAAGACAAAGACAAGACAAAGACAAGACAAAGACAAGACAAAGACAAGACAAAGACAAGACAAAGACAAGACAAAGACAAGACAAAGACAAGACAAAGACAAGACAAAGACAAGACAAAGACAAGACAAAGACAAGACAAAGACAAGACAAAGACAAGACAAAGACAAGACAAAGACAAGACAAAGACAAGACAAAGACAAGACAAAGACAAGACAAAGACAAGACAAAGACAAGACAAAGACAAGACAAAGACAAGACAAAGACAAGACAAAGACAAGACAAAGACAAGACAAAGACAAGACAAAGACAAGACAAAGACAAGACAAAGACAAGACAAAGACAAGACAAAGACAAGACAAAGACAAGACAAAGACAAGACAAAGACAAGACAAAGACAAGACAAAGACAAGACAAAGACAAGACAAAGACAAGACAAGACAAAGACAAGACAAAGACAAGACAAAGACAAGACAAAGACAAGACAAAGACAAGACAAAGACAAGACAAAGACAAGACAAAGACAAGACAAAGACAAGACAAAGACAAGACAAAGACAAGACAAAGACAAGACAAAGACAAGACAAAGACAAGACAAAGACAAGACAAAGACAAGACAAAGACAAGACAAAGACAAGACAAAGACAAGACAAAGACAAGACAAAGACAAGACAAAGACAAGACAAAGACAAGACAAAGACAAGACAAAGACAAGACAAAGACAAGACAAAGACAAGACAAAGACAAGACAAAGACAAGACAAAGACAAGACAAAGACAAGACAAAGACAAGACAAAGACAAGACAAAGACAAGACAAAGACAAGACAAAGACAAGACAAAGACAAGACAAAGACAAGACAAAGACAAGACAAAGACAAGACAAAGACAAGACAAAGACAAGACAAAGACAAGACAAAGACAAGACAAAGACAAGACAAAGACAAGACAAAGACAAGACAAAGACAAGACAAAGACAAGACAAAGACAAGACAAAGACAAGACAAAGACAAGACAAAGACAAGACAAAGACAAGACAAAGACAAGACAAAGACAAGACAAAGACAAGACAAAGACAAGACAAAGACAAGACAAAGACAAGACAAAGACAAGACAAAGACAAGACAAAGACAAGACAAAGACAAGACAAAGACAAGACAAAGACAAGACAAAGACAAGACAAAGACAAGACAAAGACAAGACAAAGACAAGACAAAGACAAGACAAAGACAAGACAAAGACAAGACAAAGACAAGACAAAGACAAGACAAAGACAAGACAAAGACAAGACAAAGACAAGACAAAGACAAGACAAAGACAAGACAAAGACAAGACAAAGACAAGACAAAGACAAGACAAAGACAAGACAAAGACAAGACAAAGACAAGACAAAGACAAGACAAAGACAAGACAAAGACAAGACAAAGACAAGACAAAGACAAGACAAAGACAAGACAAAGACAAGACAAAGACAAGACAAAGACAAGACAAAGACAAGACAAAGACAAGACAAAGACAAGACAAAGACAAGACAAAGACAAGACAAAGACAAGACAAAGACAAGACAAAGACAAGACAAAGACAAGACAAAGACAAGACAAAGACAAGACAAAGACAAGACAAAGACAAGACAAAGACAAGACAAAGACAAGACAAAGACAAGACAAAGACAAGACAAAGACAAGACAAAGACAAGACAAAGACAAGACAAAGACAAGACAAAGACAAGACAAAGACAAGACAAAGACAAGACAAAGACAAGACAAAGACAAGACAAAGACAAGACAAAGACAAGACAAAGACAAGACAAAGACAAGACAAAGACAAGACAAAGACAAGACAAAGACAAGACAAAGACAAGACAAAGACAAGACAAAGACAAGACAAAGACAAGACAAAGACAAGACAAAGACAAGACAAAGACAAGACAAAGACAAGACAAAGACAAGACAAAGACAAGACAAAGACAAGACAAAGACAAGACAAAGACAAGACAAAGACAAGACAAAGACAAGACAAAGACAAGACAAAGACAAGACAAAGACAAGACAAAGACAAGACAAAGACAAGACAAAGACAAGACAAAGACAAGACAAAGACAAGACAAAGACAAGACAAAGACAAGACAAAGACAAGACAAAGACAAGACAAAGACAAGACAAAGACAAGACAAAGACAAGACAAAGACAAGACAAAGACAAGACAAAGACAAGACAAAGACAAGACAAAGACAAGACAAAGACAAGACAAAGACAAGACAAAGACAAGACAAAGACAAGACAAAGACAAGACAAAGACAAGACAAAGACAAGACAAAGACAAGACAAAGACAAGACAAAGACAAGACAAAGACAAGACAAAGACAAGACAAAGACAAGACAAAGACAAGACAAAGACAAGACAAAGACAAGACAAAGACAAGACAAAGACAAGACAAAGACAAGACAAAGACAAGACAAAGACAAGACAAAGACAAGACAAAGACAAGACAAAGACAAGACAAAGACAAGACAAAGACAAGACAAAGACAAGACAAAGACAAGACAAAGACAAGACAAAGACAAGACAAAGACAAGACAAAGACAAGACAAAGACAAGACAAAGACAAGACAAAGACAAGACAAAGACAAGACAAAGACAAGACAAAGACAAGACAAAGACAAGACAAAGACAAGACAAAGACAAGACAAAGACAAGACAAAGACAAGACAAAGACAAGACAAGACAAGACAAGACAAAGACAAGACAAAGACAAGACAAAGACAAGACAAAGACAAGACAAAGACAAGACAAAGACAAGACAAAGACAAGACAAAGACAAGACAAAGACAAGACAAAGACAAGACAAAGACAAGACAAAGACAAGACAAAGACAAGACAAAGACAAGACAAAGACAAGACAAAGACAAGACAAAGACAAGACAAAGACAAGACAAAGACAAGACAAAGACAAGACAAAGACAAGACAAAGACAAGACAAAGACAAGACAAAGACAAGACAAAGACAAGACAAAGACAAGACAAAGACAAGACAAAGACAAGACAAAGACAAGACAAAGACAAGACAAAGACAAGACAAAGACAAGACAAAGACAAGACAAAGACAAGACAAAGACAAGACAAAGACAAGACAAAGACAAGACAAAGACAAGACAAAGACAAGACAAAGACAAGACAAAGACAAGACAAAGACAAGACAAAGACAAGACAAAGACAAGACAAAGACAAGACAAAGACAAGACAAAGACAAGACAAAGACAAGACAAAGACAAGACAAAGACAAGACAAAGACAAGACAAAGACAAGACAAAGACAAGACAAAGACAAGACAAAGACAAGACAAAGACAAGACAAAGACAAGACAAAGACAAGACAAAGACAAGACAAAGACAAGACAAAGACAAGACAAAGACAAGACAAAGACAAGACAAAGACAAGACAAAGACAAGACAAAGACAAGACAAAGACAAGACAAAGACAAGACAAAGACAAGACAAAGACAAGACAAAGACAAGACAAAGACAAGACAAAGACAAGACAAAGACAAGACAAAGACAAGACAAAGACAAGACAAAGACAAGACAAAGACAAGACAAAGACAAGACAAAGACAAGACAAAGACAAGACAAAGACAAGACAAAGACAAGACAAAGACAAGACAAAGACAAGACAAAGACAAGACAAAGACAAGACAAAGACAAGACAAAGACAAGACAAAGACAAGACAAAGACAAGACAAAGACAAGACAAAGACAAGACAAAGACAAGACAAAGACAAGACAAAGACAAGACAAAGACAAGACAAAGACAAGACAAAGACAAGACAAAGACAAGACAAAGACAAGACAAAGACAAGACAAAGACAAGACAAAGACAAGACAAAGACAAGACAAAGACAAGACAAAGACAAGACAAAGACAAGACAAAGACAAGACAAAGACAAGACAAAGACAAGACAAAGACAAGACAAAGACAAGACAAAGACAAGACAAAGACAAGACAAAGACAAGACAAAGACAAGACAAAGACAAGACAAAGACAAGACAAAGACAAGACAAAGACAAGACAAAGACAAGACAAGACAAGACAAGACAAAGACAAGACAAAGACAAGACAAAGACAAGACAAAGACAAGACAAAGACAAGACAAAGACAAGACAAAGACAAGACAAAGACAAGACAAAGACAAGACAAAGACAAGACAAAGACAAGACAAAGACAAGACAAAGACAAGACAAAGACAAGACAAAGACAAGACAAAGACAAGACAAAGACAAGACAAAGACAAGACAAAGACAAGACAAAGACAAGACAAAGACAAGACAAAGACAAGACAAAGACAAGACAAAGACAAGACAAAGACAAGACAAAGACAAGACAAAGACAAGACAAAGACAAGACAAAGACAAGACAAAGACAAGACAAAGACAAGACAAAGACAAGACAAAGACAAGACAAAGACAAGACAAAGACAAGACAAAGACAAGACAAAGACAAGACAAAGACAAGACAAAGACAAGACAAAGACAAGACAAAGACAAGACAAAGACAAGACAAAGACAAGACAAAGACAAGACAAAGACAAGACAAAGACAAGACAAAGACAAGACAAAGACAAGACAAAGACAAGACAAAGACAAGACAAAGACAAGACAAAGACAAGACAAAGACAAGACAAAGACAAGACAAAGACAAGACAAAGACAAGACAAAGACAAGACAAAGACAAGACAAAGACAAGACAAAGACAAGACAAAGACAAGACAAAGACAAGACAAAGACAAGACAAAGACAAGACAAAGACAAG
This sequence comes from Topomyia yanbarensis, assembly GCF_030247195.1. Taxonomy (NCBI): domain Eukaryota; kingdom Metazoa; phylum Arthropoda; class Insecta; order Diptera; family Culicidae; genus Topomyia; species Topomyia yanbarensis. The sequence goes on along the minus strand of NW_026683585.1, from coordinate 8,070 downwards.
ACAAAGACAAGACAAAGACAAGACAAAGACAAGACAAAGACAAGACAAAGACAAGACAAAGACAAGACAAAGACAAGACAAAGACAAGACAAAGACAAGACAAAGACAAGACAAAGACAAGACAAAGACAAGACAAAGACAAGACAAAGACAAGACAAAGACAAGACAAAGACAAGACAAAGACAAGACAAAGACAAGACAAAGACAAGACAAAGACAAGACAAAGACAAGACAAAGACAAGACAAAGACAAGACAAAGACAAGACAAAGACAAGACAAAGACAAGACAAAGACAAGACAAAGACAAGACAAAGACAAGACAAAGACAAGACAAAGACAAGACAAAGACAAGACAAAGACAAGACAAAGACAAGACAAAGACAAGACAAAGACAAGACAAAGACAAGACAAAGACAAGACAAAGACAAGACAAAGACAAGACAAAGACAAGACAAAGACAAGACAAAGACAAGACAAAGACAAGACAAAGACAAGACAAAGACAAGACAAAGACAAGACAAAGACAAGACAAAGACAAGACAAAGACAAGACAAAGACAAGACAAAGACAAGACAAAGACAAGACAAAGACAAGACAAAGACAAGACAAAGACAAGACAAAGACAAGACAAAGACAAGACAAAGACAAGACAAAGACAAGACAAAGACAAGACAAAGACAAGACAAAGACAAGACAAAGACAAGACAAAGACAAGACAAAGACAAGACAAAGACAAGACAAAGACAAGACAAAGACAAGACAAAGACAAGACAAAGACAAGACAAAGACAAGACAAAGACAAGACAAAGACAAGACAAAGACAAGACAAAGACAAGACAAAGACAAGACAAAGACAAGACAAAGACAAGACAAAGACAAGACAAAGACAAGACAAAGACAAGACAAAGACAAGACAAAGACAAGACAAAGACAAGACAAAGACAAGACAAAGACAAGACAAAGACAAGACAAAGACAAGACAAAGACAAGACAAAGACAAGACAAAGACAAGACAAAGACAAGACAAAGACAAGACAAAGACAAGACAAAGACAAGACAAAGACAAGACAAAGACAAGACAAAGACAAGACAAAGACAAGACAAAGACAAGACAAAGACAAGACAAAGACAAGACAAAGACAAGACAAAGACAAGACAAAGACAAGACAAAGACAAGACAAAGACAAGACAAAGACAAGACAAAGACAAGACAAAGACAAGACAAAGACAAGACAAAGACAAGACAAAGACAAGACAAAGACAAGACAAAGACAAGACAAAGACAAGACAAAGACAAGACAAAGACAAGACAAAGACAAGACAAAGACAAGACAAAGACAAGACAAAGACAAGACAAAGACAAGACAAAGACAAGACAAAGACAAGACAAAGACAAGACAAAGACAAGACAAAGACAAGACAAAGACAAGACAAAGACAAGACAAAGACAAGACAAAGACAAGACAAAGACAAGACAAAGACAAGACAAAGACAAGACAAAGACAAGACAAAGACAAGACAAAGACAAGACAAAGACAAGACAAAGACAAGACAAAGACAAGACAAAGACAAGACAAAGACAAGACAAAGACAAGACAAAGACAAGACAAAGACAAGACAAAGACAAGACAAAGACAAGACAAAGACAAGACAAAGACAAGACAAAGACAAGACAAAGACAAGACAAAGACAAGACAAAGACAAGACAAAGAAAGACAAGACAAAGACAAGACAAAGACAAGACAAAGACAAGACAAAGACAAGACAAAGACAAGACAAAGACAAGACAAAGACAAGACAAAGACAAGACAAAGACAAGACAAAGACAAGACAAAGACAAGACAAAGACAAGACAAAGACAAGACAAAGACAAGACAAAGACAAGACAAAGACAAGACAAAGACAAGACAAAGACAAGACAAAGACAAGACAAAGACAAGACAAAGACAAGACAAAGACAAGACAAAGACAAGACAAAGACAAGACAAAGACAAGACAAAGACAAGACAAAGACAAGACAAAGACAAGACAAAGACAAGACAAAGACAAGACAAAGACAAGACAAAGACAAGACAAAGACAAGACAAAGACAAGACAAAGACAAGACAAAGACAAGACAAAGACAAGACAAAGACAAGACAAAGACAAGACAAAGACAAGACAAAGACAAGACAAAGACAAGACAAAGACAAGACAAAGACAAGACAAAGACAAGACAAAGACAAGACAAAGACAAGACAAAGACAAGACAAAGACAAGACAAAGACAAGACAAAGACAAGACAAAGACAAGACAAAGACAAGACAAAGACAAGACAAAGACAAGACAAAGACAAGACAAAGACAAGACAAAGACAAGACAAAGACAAGACAAAGACAAGACAAAGACAAGACAAAGACAAGACAAAGACAAGACAAAGACAAGACAAAGACAAGACAAAGACAAGACAAAGACAAGACAAAGACAAGACAAAGACAAGACAAAGACAAGACAAAGACAAGACAAAGACAAGACAAAGACAAGACAAAGACAAGACAAAGACAAGACAAAGACAAGACAAAGACAAGACAAAGACAAGACAAAGACAAGACAAAGACAAGACAAAGACAAGACAAAGACAAGACAAAGACAAGACAAAGACAAGACAAAGACAAGACAAAGACAAGACAAAGACAAGACAAAGACAAGACAAAGACAAGACAAAGACAAGACAAAGACAAGACAAAGACAAGACAAAGACAAGACAAAGACAAGACAAAGACAAGACAAAGACAAGACAAAGACAAGACAAAGACAAGACAAAGACAAGACAAAGACAAGACAAAGACAAGACAAAGACAAGACAAAGACAAGACAAAGACAAGACAAAGACAAGACAAAGACAAGACAAAGACAAGACAAAGACAAGACAAAGACAAGACAAAGACAAGACAAAGACAAGACAAAGACAAGACAAAGACAAGACAAAGACAAGACAAAGACAAGACAAAGACAAGACAAAGACAAGACAAAGACAAGACAAAGACAAGACAAAGACAAGACAAAGACAAGACAAAGACAAGACAAAGACAAGACAAAGACAAGACAAAGACAAGACAAAGACAAGACAAAGACAAGACAAAGACAAGACAAAGACAAGACAAAGACAAGACAAAGACAAGACAAAGACAAGACAAAGACAAGACAAAGACAAGACAAAGACAAGACAAAGACAAGACAAAGACAAGACAAAGACAAGACAAAGACAAGACAAAGACAAGACAAAGACAAGACAAAGACAAGACAAAGACAAGACAAAGACAAGACAAAGACAAGACAAAGACAAGACAAAGACAAGACAAAGACAAGACAAAGACAAGACAAAGACAAGACAAAGACAAGACAAAGACAAGACAAAGACAAGACAAAGACAAGACAAAGACAAGACAAAGACAAGACAAAGACAAGACAAAGACAAGACAAAGACAAGACAAAGACAAGACAAAGACAAGACAAAGACAAGACAAAGACAAGACAAAGACAAGACAAAGACAAGACAAAGACAAGACAAAGACAAGACAAAGACAAGACAAAGACAAGACAAAGACAAGACAAAGACAAGACAAAGACAAGACAAAGACAAGACAAAGACAAGACAAAGACAAGACAAAGACAAGACAAAGACAAGACAAAGACAAGACAAAGACAAGACAAAGACAAGACAAAGACAAGACAAAGACAAGACAAAGACAAGACAAAGACAAGACAAAGACAAGACAAAGACAAGACAAAGACAAGACAAAGACAAGACAAAGACAAGACAAAGACAAGACAAAGACAAGACAAAGACAAGACAAAGACAAGACAAAGACAAGACAAAGACAAGACAAAGACAAGACAAAGACAAGACAAAGACAAGACAAAGACAAGACAAAGACAAGACAAAGACAAGACAAAGACAAGACAAAGACAAGACAAAGACAAGACAAAGACAAGACAAAGACAAGACAAAGACAAGACAAAGACAAGACAAAGACAAGACAAAGACAAGACAAAGACAAGACAAAGACAAGACAAAGACAAGACAAAGACAAGACAAAGACAAGACAAAGACAAGACAAAGACAAGACAAAGACAAGACAAAGACAAGACAAAGACAAGACAAAGACAAGACAAAGACAAGACAAAGACAAGACAAAGACAAGACAAAGACAAGACAAAGACAAGACAAAGACAAGACAAAGACAAGACAAAGACAAGACAAAGACAAGACAAAGACAAGACAAAGACAAGACAAAGACAAGACAAAGACAAGACAAAGACAAGACAAAGACAAGACAAAGACAAGACAAAGACAAGACAAAGACAAGACAAAGACAAGACAAAGACAAGACAAAGACAAGACAAGACAAAGACAAGACAAAGACAAGACAAAGACAAGACAAAGACAAGACAAAGACAAGACAAAGACAAGACAAAGACAAGACAAAGACAAGACAAAGACAAGACAAAGACAAGACAAAGACAAGACAAAGACAAGACAAAGACAAGACAAAGACAAGACAAAGACAAGACAAAGACAAGACAAAGACAAGACAAAGACAAGACAAAGACAAGACAAAGACAAGACAAAGACAAGACAAAGACAAGACAAAGACAAGACAAAGACAAGACAAAGACAAGACAAAGACAAGACAAAGACAAGACAAAGACAAGACAAAGACAAGACAAAGACAAGACAAAGACAAGACAAAGACAAGACAAAGACAAGACAAAGACAAGACAAAGACAAGACAAAGACAAGACAAAGACAAGACAAAGACAAGACAAAGACAAGACAAAGACAAGACAAAGACAAGACAAAGACAAGACAAAGACAAGACAAAGACAAGACAAAGACAAGACAAAGACAAGACAAAGACAAGACAAAGACAAGACAAAGACAAGACAAAGACAAGACAAAGACAAGACAAAGACAAGACAAAGACAAGACAAAGACAAGACAAAGACAAGACAAAGACAAGACAAAGACAAGACAAAGACAAGACAAAGACAAGACAAAGACAAGACAAAGACAAGACAAAGACAAGACAAAGACAAGACAAAGACAAGACAAAGACAAGACAAAGACAAGACAAAGACAAGACAAAGACAAGACAAAGACAAGACAAAGACAAGACAAAGACAAGACAAAGACAAGACAAAGACAAGACAAAGACAAGACAAAGACAAGACAAAGACAAGACAAAGACAAGACAAAGACAAGACAAAGACAAGACAAAGACAAGACAAAGACAAGACAAAGACAAGACAAAGACAAGACAAAGACAAGACAAAGACAAGACAAAGACAAGACAAAGACAAGACAAAGACAAGACAAAGACAAGACAAAGACAAGACAAAGACAAGACAAAGACAAGACAAAGACAAGACAAAGACAAGACAAAGACAAGACAAAGACAAGACAAAGACAAGACAAAGACAAGACAAAGACAAGACAAAGACAAGACAAAGACAAGACAAAGACAAGACAAAGACAAGACAAAGACAAGACAAAGACAAGACAAAGACAAGACAAAGACAAGACAAAGACAAGACAAAGACAAGACAAAGACAAGACAAAGACAAGACAAAGACAAGACAAAGACAAGACAAAGACAAGACAAAGACAAGACAAAGACAAGACAAAGACAAGACAAAGACAAGACAAAGACAAGACAAAGACAAGACAAAGACAAGACAAAGACAAGACAAAGACAAGACAAAGACAAGACAAAGACAAGACAAAGACAAGACAAAGACAAGACAAAGACAAGACAAAGACAAGACAAAGACAAGACAAAGACAAGACAAAGACAAGACAAAGACAAGACAAAGACAAGACAAAGACAAGACAAAGACAAGACAAAGACAAGACAAAGACAAGACAAAGACAAGACAAAGACAAGACAAAGACAAGACAAAGACAAGACAAAGACAAGACAAAGACAAGACAAAGACAAGACAAAGACAAGACAAAGACAAGACAAAGACAAGACAAAGACAAGACAAAGACAAGACAAAGACAAGACAAAGACAAGACAAAGACAAGACAAAGACAAGACAAAGACAAGACAAAGACAAGACAAAGACAAGACAAAGACAAGACAAAGACAAGACAAAGACAAGACAAAGACAAGACAAAGACAAGACAAAGACAAGACAAAGACAAGACAAAGACAAGACAAAGACAAGACAAAGACAAGACAAAGACAAGACAAAGACAAGACAAAGACAAGACAAAGACAAGACAAAGACAAGACAAAGACAAGACAAAGACAAGACAAAGACAAGACAAAGACAAGACAAAGACAAGACAAAGACAAGACAAGACAAAGACAAGACAAAGACAAGACAAAGACAAGACAAAGACAAGACAAAGACAAGACAAAGACAAGACAAAGACAAGACAAAGACAAGACAAAGACAAGACAAAGACAAGACAAAGACAAGACAAAGACAAGACAAAGACAAGACAAAGACAAGACAAAGACAAGACAAAGACAAGACAAAGACAAGACAAAGACAAGACAAAGACAAGACAAAGACAAGACAAAGACAAGACAAAGACAAGACAAAGACAAGACAAAGACAAGACAAAGACAAGACAAAGACAAGACAAAGACAAGACAAAGACAAGACAAAGACAAGACAAAGACAAGACAAAGACAAGACAAAGACAAGACAAAGACAAGACAAAGACAAGACAAAGACAAGACAAAGACAAGACAAAGACAAGACAAAGACAAGACAAAGACAAGACAAAGACAAGACAAAGACAAGACAAAGACAAGACAAAGACAAGACAAAGACAAGACAAAGACAAGACAAAGACAAGACAAAGACAAGACAAAGACAAGACAAAGACAAGACAAAGACAAGACAAAGACAAGACAAAGACAAGACAAAGACAAGACAAAGACAAGACAAAGACAAGACAAAGACAAGACAAAGACAAGACAAAGACAAGACAAGGACAAGACAAAGACAAGACAAGACAAAGACAAGACAAAGACAAGACAAAGACAAGACAAAGACAAGACAAAGACAAGACAAAGACAAGACAAAGACAAGGCAAAGACAAGACAAAGACAAGACAAAGACAAGACAAAGACAAGACAAAGACAAGACAAAGACAAGACAAAGACAAGACAAAGACAAGACAAAGACAAGACAAAGACAAGACAAAGACAAGACAAAGACAAGACAAAGACAAGACAAAGACAAGACAACCCATCTTGTAGCGGTTTGAATTCAAACTTATTGAATTTTGTCGTATTGCTTGCTAACTCGCGTTTTAGCCGTAATGTTTTATTTTACAGTCCAGTTGTAGCTTAGAAACCCAATTTTCGAAGAAATCTTCCGGCGTATATTTCGAACTATACTGCGACTAGCTTCGTTTGGTGGTTACATTCGAGAGTTGTCCTACTGAAGCTGTAGAGCTAGGTTCTTGGAAGGACTCCCCGTCAGAATCACATACTACAATTTGCAGACGAGACAGGCAATGTCGCCCAATAAAACACTGCAATAGGCCAATTGTAGCGGGCCGTGATTCTGAATGTGATATTCATTGTACGTTTCAGGCATGTGCGGGCGTAGGGACGCGCGATCGCGTGTATCATCGCGAAGGGCTCGAACATTTGTACGTTAACGTGCTCGATCGCGTTTGTATGTCGCGTGTGCTAACGTGTATGAACTTCGCGTGTATAAATTCTATTTCATAACCGTGTGCCTTTCGCGTATTCGCGTGTGTTCTAGAATGATCGCGCGCGGACCGTGAATCTGATACTTAATTTTTTGTGTACGGTTCAGATTCCAGAAGAAAGTGGATTCTTACATATCATTAGAATTCCCATTCATGTCGCCGTAGAACGCGTGGTCTAGTGGATATGAGCTTTATTTTTTTTTTGGATTGGTGCATCTGAATGTATGGACCTAAATTGCTAGAATGAAGGCTAAAGATTTCCGGACGTGACCGATTCATGATCGCGCGCGTTTGCGGGTTCGCGTTTGAGACCGCGTTTGTAACTTCGTAAGTACTAAAATGTTCAC
>NW_026683584.1:0-34000 GCF_030247195.1 Topomyia yanbarensis | reverse complement strand
CCGCAAGCGCAAGATTTAGTAGTTATTTTAGGGCAGAGCTGTTCGTCCATCATCCAGCAATGTTGATTTAACTTCAGATGAAGCGATCGCAAGTGCAATTTTCAATTTAATTTTCGACAAATTCATGCAATTCATCATTATTATATTGTCATTCGCGTAATAGATCTTTATCAAATAAATTCTTGACAATTCATTTATGTGCTGGTATACATACATGAAACAAAATTTTAGATTTTTGAAGTAATTGATGGATATTGCATCAGAAACCCTCCCTCGCCTTCAGATTCCGAAACTAACAATCATGTCCACCTTCTTGTTGAAAGAAATACTTATGCCAAATCATATATAATATATATAGCTCCCTTTCCCCTTTCGTGGTCTACTCCCATCAACCATTGGCACAGTGGGAGAAATACAAATGTCGAATACTAATAAATATGGAGATATACATAATTCCTTGCCTAAAAAACAACCCCCCCCCCCTTAAGCTCAGTATACCACCCCCAAAAAAACCATAACATGAACATCCTCTTGGGTAAAAGAATACGTATGCCAAATTTCATCAAGATCGGACTTGTAGTTTAAAAGTAGTTTGCGGACATACACACATACAAACAAGATAAGATATAAGAAAAGATTGTTTTTACTTAGGAAACCTTGCAGAATGAGTCTTTTTCCCTATCCTGTATCCTTCAGAGAAAGAAAATTTTATTGCCAGGTGTTTTCAAGAAGAAATTTCCATGATCAGTAGTGGAAATTGGTGGGTTGGAAAAAATGAGAAGACAATAAAATTGATTTTTATTGAAACAATTGTTTTTGCTTAGAAAACCTTGCAGGATGATTTTATTTGCCTATCTTGTACCCACCAGAAGAAGAAAATTTCATTGCCATGTGTTTTCAAGAAATTTCCATGAGACAAGACAAAGACAAGACAAAGACAAGACAAAGACAAGACAAAGGCAAGACAAAGACAAGACAAAGACAAGACAAAGACAAGACAAAGACAAGACAAAGACAAGACAAAGACAAGACAAAGACAAGACAAAGACAAGACAAAGACAAGACAAAGACAAGACAAAGACAAGACAAAGACAAGACAAAGACAAGACAAAGACAAGACAAAGACAAGACAAAGACAAGACAAAGACAAGACAAAGACAAGACAAAGACAAGACAAAGACAAGACAAAGACAAGACAAAGACAAGACAAAGACAAGACAAAGACAAGACAAAGACAAGACAAAGACAAGACAAAGACAAGACAAAGACAAGACAAAGACAAGACAAAGACAAGACAAAGACAAGACAAAGACAAGACAAAGACAAGACAAAGACAAGACAAAGACAAGACAAAGACAAGACAAAGACAAGACAAAGACAAGACAAAGACAAGACAAAGACAAGACAAAGACAAGACAAAGACAAGACAAAGACAAGACAAAGACAAGACAAAGACAAGACAAAGACAAGACAAAGACAAGACAAAGACAAGACAAAGACAAGACAAAGACAAGACAAAGACAAGACAAAGACAAGACAAAGACAAGACAAAGACAAGACAAAGACAAGACAAAGACAAGACAAAGACAAGACAAAGACAAGACAAAGACAAGACAAAGACAAGACAAAGACAAGACAAAGACAAGACAAAGACAAGACAAAGACAAGACAAAGACAAGACAAAGACAAGACAAAGACAAGACAAAGACAAGACAAAGACAAGACAAAGACAAGACAAAGACAAGACAAAGACAAGACAAAGACAAGACAAAGACAAGACAAAGACAAGACAAAGACAAGACAAAGACAAGACAAAGACAAGACAAAGACAAGACAAAGACAAGACAAAGACAAGACAAAGACAAGACAAAGACAAGACAAAGACAAGACAAAGACAAGACAAAGACAAGACAAAGACAAGACAAAGACAAGACAAAGACAAGACAAAGACAAGACAAAGACAAGACAAAGACAAGACAAAGACAAGACAAAGACAAGACAAAGACAAGACAAAGACAAGACAAAGACAAGACAAAGACAAGACAAAGACAAGACAAAGACAAGACAAAGACAAGACAAAGACAAGACAAAGACAAGACAAAGACAAGACAAAGACAAGACAAAGACAAGACAAAGACAAGACAAAGACAAGACAAAGACAAGACAAAGACAAGACAAAGACAAGACAAAGACAAGACAAAGACAAGACAAAGACAAGACAAAGACAAGACAAAGACAAGACAAAGACAAGACAAAGACAAGACAAAGACAAGACAAAGACAAGACAAAGACAAGACAAAGACAAGACAAAGACAAGACAAAGACAAGACAAAGACAAGACAAAGACAAGACAAAGACAAGACAAAGACAAGACAAAGACAAGACAAAGACAAGACAAAGACAAGACAAAGACAAGACAAAGACAAGACAAAGACAAGACAAAGACAAGACAAAGACAAGACAAAGACAAGACAAAGACAAGACAAAGACAAGACAAAGACAAGACAAAGACAAGACAAAGACAAGACAAAGACAAGACAAAGACAAGACAAAGACAAGACAAAGACAAGACAAAGACAAGACAAAGACAAGACAAAGACAAGACAAAGACAAGACAAAGACAAGACAAAGACAAGACAAAGACAAGACAAAGACAAGACAAAGACAAGACAAAGACAAGACAAAGACAAGACAAAGACAAGACAAAGACAAGACAAAGACAAGACAAAGACAAGACAAAGACAAGACAAAGACAAGACAAAGACAAGACAAAGACAAGACAAAGACAAGACAAAGACAAGACAAAGACAAGACAAAGACAAGACAAAGACAAGACAAAGACAAGACAAAGACAAGACAAAGACAAGACAAAGACAAGACAAAGACAAGACAAAGACAAGACAAAGACAAGACAAAGACAAGACAAAGACAAGACAAAGACAAGACAAAGACAAGACAAAGACAAGACAAAGACAAGACAAAGACAAGACAAAGACAAGACAAAGACAAGACAAAGACAAGACAAAGACAAGACAAAGACAAGACAAAGACAAGACAAAGACAAGACAAAGACAAGACAAAGACAAGACAAAGACAAGACAAAGACAAGACAAAGACAAGACAAAGACAAGACAAAGACAAGACAAAGACAAGACAAAGACAAGACAAAGACAAGACAAAGACAAGACAAAGACAAGACAAAGACAAGACAAAGACAAGACAAAGACAAGACAAAGACAAGACAAAGACAAGACAAAGACAAGACAAAGACAAGACAAAGACAAGACAAAGACAAGACAAAGACAAGACAAAGACAAGACAAAGACAAGACAAAGACAAGACAAAGACAAGACAAAGACAAGACAAAGACAAGACAAAGACAAGACAAAGACAAGACAAAGACAAGACAAAGACAAGACAAAGACAAGACAAAGACAAGACAAAGACAAGACAAAGACAAGACAAAGACAAGACAAAGACAAGACAAAGACAAGACAAAGACAAGACAAAGACAAGACAAAGACAAGACAAAGACAAGACAAAGACAAGACAAAGACAAGACAAAGACAAGACAAAGACAAGACAAAGACAAGACAAAGACAAGACAAAGACAAGACAAAGACAAGACAAAGACAAGACAAAGACAAGACAAAGACAAGACAAAGACAAGACAAAGACAAGACAAAGACAAGACAAAGACAAGACAAAGACAAGACAAAGACAAGACAAAGACAAGACAAAGACAAGACAAAGACAAGACAAAGACAAGACAAAGACAAGACAAAGACAAGACAAAGACAAGACAAAGACAAGACAAAGACAAGACAAAGACAAGACAAAGACAAGACAAAGACAAGACAAAGACAAGACAAAGACAAGACAAAGACAAGACAAAGACAAGACAAAGACAAGACAAAGACAAGACAAAGACAAGACAAAGACAAGACAAAGACAAGACAAAGACAAGACAAAGACAAGACAAAGACAAGACAAAGACAAGACAAAGACAAGACAAAGACAAGACAAAGACAAGACAAAGACAAGACAAAGACAAGACAAAGACAAGACAAAGACAAGACAAAGACAAGACAAAGACAAGACAAAGACAAGACAAAGACAAGACAAAGACAAGACAAAGACAAGACAAAGACAAGACAAAGACAAGACAAAGACAAGACAAAGACAAGACAAAGACAAGACAAAGACAAGACAAAGACAAGACAAAGACAAGACAAAGACAAGACAAAGACAAGACAAAGACAAGACAAAGACAAGACAAAGACAAGACAAAGACAAGACAAAGACAAGACAAAGACAAGACAAAGACAAGACAAAGACAAGACAAAGACAAGACAAAGACAAGACAAAGACAAGACAAAGACAAGACAAAGACAAGACAAAGACAAGACAAAGACAAGACAAAGACAAGACAAAGACAAGACAAAGACAAGACAAAGACAAGACAAAGACAAGACAAAGACAAGACAAAGACAAGACAAAGACAAGACAAAGACAAGACAAAGACAAGACAAAGACAAGACAAAGACAAGACAAAGACAAGACAAAGACAAGACAAAGACAAGACAAAGACAAGACAAAGACAAGACAAAGACAAGACAAAGACAAGACAAAGACAAGACAAAGACAAGACAAAGACAAGACAAAGACAAGACAAAGACAAGACAAAGACAAGACAAAGACAAGACAAAGACAAGACAAAGACAAGACAAAGACAAGACAAAGACAAGACAAAGACAAGACAAAGACAAGACAAAGACAAGACAAAGACAAGACAAAGACAAGACAAAGACAAGACAAAGACAAGACAAAGACAAGACAAAGACAAGACAAAGACAAGACAAAGACAAGACAAAGACAAGACAAAGACAAGACAAAGACAAGACAAAGACAAGACAAAGACAAGACAAAGACAAGACAAAGACAAGACAAAGACAAGACAAAGACAAGACAAAGACAAGACAAAGACAAGACAAAGACAAGACAAAGACAAGACAAAGACAAGACAAAGACAAGACAAAGACAAGACAAAGACAAGACAAAGACAAGACAAAGACAAGACAAAGACAAGACAAAGACAAGACAAAGACAAGACAAAGACAAGACAAAGACAAGACAAAGACAAGACAAAGACAAGACAAAGACAAGACAAAGACAAGACAAAGACAAGACAAAGACAAGACAAAGACAAGACAAAGACAAGACAAAGACAAGACAAAGACAAGACAAAGACAAGACAAAGACAAGACAAAGACAAGACAAAGACAAGACAAAGACAAGACAAAGACAAGACAAAGACAAGACAAAGACAAGACAAAGACAAGACAAAGACAAGACAAAGACAAGACAAAGACAAGACAAAGACAAGACAAAGACAAGACAAAGACAAGACAAAGACAAGACAAAGACAAGACAAAGACAAGACAAAGACAAGACAAAGACAAGACAAAGACAAGACAAAGACAAGACAAAGACAAGACAAAGACAAGACAAAGACAAGACAAAGACAAGACAAAGACAAGACAAAGACAAGACAAAGACAAGACAAAGACAAGACAAAGACAAGACAAAGACAAGACAAAGACAAGACAAAGACAAGACAAAGACAAGACAAAGACAAGACAAAGACAAGACAAAGACAAGACAAAGACAAGACAAAGACAAGACAAAGACAAGACAAAGACAAGACAAAGACAAGACAAAGACAAGACAAAGACAAGACAAAGACAAGACAAAGACAAGACAAAGACAAGACAAAGACAAGACAAAGACAAGACAAAGACAAGACAAAGACAAGACAAAGACAAGACAAAGACAAGACAAAGACAAGACAAAGACAAGACAAAGACAAGACAAAGACAAGACAAAGACAAGACAAAGACAAGACAAAGACAAGACAAAGACAAGACAAAGACAAGACAAAGACAAGACAAAGACAAGACAAAGACAAGACAAAGACAAGACAAAGACAAGACAAAGACAAGACAAAGACAAGACAAAGACAAGACAAAGACAAGACAAAGACAAGACAAAGACAAGACAAAGACAAGACAAAGACAAGACAAAGACAAGACAAAGACAAGACAAAGACAAGACAAAGACAAGACAAAGACAAGACAAAGACAAGACAAAGACAAGACAAAGACAAGACAAAGACAAGACAAAGACAAGACAAAGACAAGACAAAGACAAGACAAAGACAAGACAAAGACAAGACAAAGACAAGACAAAGACAAGACAAAGACAAGACAAAGACAAGACAAAGACAAGACAAAGACAAGACAAAGACAAGACAAAGACAAGACAAAGACAAGACAAAGACAAGACAAAGACAAGACAAAGACAAGACAAAGACAAGACAAAGACAAGACAAAGACAAGACAAAGACAAGACAAAGACAAGACAAAGACAAGACAAAGACAAGACAAAGACAAGACAAAGACAAGACAAAGACAAGACAAAGACAAGACAAAGACAAGACAAAGACAAGACAAAGACAAGACAAAGACAAGACAAAGACAAGACAAAGACAAGACAAAGACAAGACAAAGACAAGACAAAGACAAGACAAAGACAAGACAAAGACAAGACAAAGACAAGACAAAGACAAGACAAAGACAAGACAAAGACAAGACAAAGACAAGACAAAGACAAGACAAAGACAAGACAAAGACAAGACAAAGACAAGACAAAGACAAGACAAAGACAAGACAAAGACAAGACAAAGACAAGACAAAGACAAGACAAAGACAAGACAAAGACAAGACAAAGACAAGACAAAGACAAGACAAAGACAAGACAAAGACAAGACAAAGACAAGACAAAGACAAGACAAAGACAAGACAAAGACAAGACAAAGACAAGACAAAGACAAGACAAAGACAAGACAAAGACAAGACAAAGACAAGACAAAGACAAGACAAAGACAAGACAAAGACAAGACAAAGACAAGACAAAGACAAGACAAAGACAAGACAAAGACAAGACAAAGACAAGACAAAGACAAGACAAAGACAAGACAAAGACAAGACAAAGACAAGACAAAGACAAGACAAAGACAAGACAAAGACAAGACAAAGACAAGACAAAGACAAGACAAAGACAAGACAAAGACAAGACAAAGACAAGACAAAGACAAGACAAAGACAAGACAAAGACAAGACAAAGACAAGACAAAGACAAGACAAAGACAAGACAAAGACAAGACAAAGACAAGACAAAGACAAGACAAAGACAAGACAAAGACAAGACAAAGACAAGACAAAGACAAGACAAAGACAAGACAAAGACAAGACAAAGACAAGACAAAGACAAGACAAAGACAAGACATAGACAAGACAAAGACAAGACAAAGACAAGACAAAGACAAGACAAAGACAAGACAAAGACAAGACAAAGACAAGACAAAGACAAGACAAAGACAAGACAAAGACAAGACAAAGACAAGACAAAGACAAGACAAAGACAAGACAAAGACAAGACAAAGACAAGACAAAGACAAGACAAAGACAAGACAAAGACAAGACAAAGACAAGACAAAGACAAGACAAAGACAAGACAAAGACAAGACAAAGACAAGACAAAGACAAGACAAAGACAAGACAAAGACAAGACAAAGACAAGACAAAGACAAGACAAAGACAAGACAAAGACAAGACAAAGACAAGACAAAGACAAGACAAAGACAAGACAAAGACAAGACAAAGACAAGACAAAGACAAGACAAAGACAAGACAAAGACAAGACAAAGACAAGACAAAGACAAGACAAAGACAAGACAAAGACAAGACAAAGACAAGACAAAGACAAGACAAAGACAAGACAAAGACAAGACAAAGACAAGACAAAGACAAGACAAAGACAAGACAAAGACAAGACAAAGACAAGACAAAGACAAGACAAAGACAAGACAAAGACAAGACAAAGACAAGACAAAGACAAGACAAAGACAAGACAAAGACAAGACAAAGACAAGACAAAGACAAGACAAAGACAAGACAAAGACAAGACAAAGACAAGACAAAGACAAGACAAAGACAAGACAAAGACAAGACAAAGACAAGACAAAGACAAGACAAAGACAAGACAAAGACAAGACAAAGACAAGACAAAGACAAGACAAAGACAAGACAAAGACAAGACAAAGACAAGACAAAGACAAGACAAAGACAAGACAAAGACAAGACAAAGACAAGACAAAGACAAGACAAAGACAAGACAAAGACAAGACAAAGACAAGACAAAGACAAGACAAAGACAAGACAAAGACAAGACAAAGACAAGACAAAGACAAGACAAAGACAAGACAAAGACAAGACAAAGACAAGACAAAGACAAGACAAAGACAAGACAAAGACAAGACAAAGACAAGACAAAGACAAGACAAAGACAAGACAAAGACAAGACAAAGACAAGACAAAGACAAGACAAAGACAAGACAAAGACAAGACAAAGACAAGACAAAGACAAGACAAAGACAAGACAAAGACAAGACAAAGACAAGACAAAGACAAGACAAAGACAAGACAAAGACAAGACAAAGACAAGACAAAGACAAGACAAAGACAAGACAAAGACAAGACAAAGACAAGACAAAGACAAGACAAAGACAAGACAAAGACAAGACAAAGACAAGACAAAGACAAGACAAAGACAAGACAAAGACAAGACAAAGACAAGACAAAGACAAGACAAAGACAAGACAAAGACAAGACAAAGACAAGACAAAGACAAGACAAAGACAAGACAAAGACAAGACAAAGACAAGACAAAGACAAGACAAAGACAAGACAAAGACAAGACAAAGACAAGACAAAGACAAGACAAAGACAAGACAAAGACAAGACAAAGACAAGACAAAGACAAGACAAAGACAAGACAAAGACAAGACAAAGACAAGACAAAGACAAGACAAAGACAAGACAAAGACAAGACAAAGACAAGACAAAGACAAGACAAAGACAAGACAAAGACAAGACAAAGACAAGACAAAGACAAGACAAAGACAAGACAAAGACAAGACAAAGACAAGACAAAGACAAGACAAAGACAAGACAAAGACAAGACAAAGACAAGACAAAGACAAGACAAAGACAAGACAAAGACAAGACAAAGACAAGACAAAGACAAGACAAAGACAAGACAAAGACAAGACAAAGACAAGACAAAGACAAGACAAAGACAAGACAAAGACAAGACAAAGACAAGACAAAGACAAGACAAAGACAAGACAAAGACAAGACAAAGACAAGACAAAGACAAGACAAAGACAAGACAAAGACAAGACAAAGACAAGACAAAGACAAGACAAAGACAAGACAAAGACAAGACAAAGACAAGACAAAGACAAGACAAAGACAAGACAAAGACAAGACAAAGACAAGACAAAGACAAGACAAAGACAAGACAAAGACAAGACAAAGACAAGACAAAGACAAGACAAAGACAAGACAAAGACAAGACAAAGACAAGACAAAGACAAGACAAAGACAAGACAAAGACAAGACAAAGACAAGACAAAGACAAGACAAAGACAAGACAAAGACAAGACAAAGACAAGACAAAGACAAGACAAAGACAAGACAAAGACAAGACAAAGACAAGACAAAGACAAGACAAAGACAAGACAAAGACAAGACAAAGACAAGACAAAGACAAGACAAAGACAAGACAAAGACAAGACAAAGACAAGACAAAGACAAGACAAAGACAAGACAAAGACAAGACAAAGACAAGACAAAGACAAGACAAAGACAAGACAAAGACAAGACAAAGACAAGACAAAGACAAGACAAAGACAAGACAAAGACAAGACAAAGACAAGACAAAGACAAGACAAAGACAAGACAAAGACAAGACAAAGACAAGACAAAGACAAGACAAAGACAAGACAAAGACAAGACAAAGACAAGACAAAGACAAGACAAAGACAAGACAAAGACAAGACAAAGACAAGACAAAGACAAGACAAAGACAAGACAAAGACAAGACAAAGACAAGACAAAGACAAGACAAAGACAAGACAAAGACAAGACAAAGACAAGACAAAGACAAGACAAAGACAAGACAAAGACAAGACAAAGACAAGACAAAGACAAGACAAAGACAAGACAAAGACAAGACAAAGACAAGACAAAGACAAGACAAAGACAAGACAAAGACAAGACAAAGACAAGACAAAGACAAGACAAAGACAAGACAAAGACAAGACAAAGACAAGACAAAGACAAGACAAAGACAAGACAAAGACAAGACAAAGACAAGACAAAGACAAGACAAAGACAAGACAAAGACAAGACAAAGACAAGACAAAGACAAGACAAAGACAAGACAAAGACAAGACAAAGACAAGACAAAGACAAGACAAAGACAAGACAAAGACAAGACAAAGACAAGACAAAGACAAGACAAAGACAAGACAAAGACAAGACAAAGACAAGACAAAGACAAGACAAAGACAAGACAAAGACAAGACAAAGACAAGACAAAGACAAGACAAAGACAAGACAAAGACAAGACAAAGACAAGACAAAGACAAGACAAAGACAAGACAAAGACAAGACAAAGACAAGACAAAGACAAGACAAAGACAAGACAAAGACAAGACAAAGACAAGACAAAGACAAGACAAAGACAAGACAAAGACAAGACAAAGACAAGACAAAGACAAGACAAAGACAAGACAAAGACAAGACAAAGACAAGACAAAGACAAGACAAAGACAAGACAAAGACAAGACAAAGACAAGACAAAGACAAGACAAAGACAAGACAAAGACAAGACAAAGACAAGACAAAGACAAGACAAAGACAAGACAAAGACAAGACAAAGACAAGACAAAGACAAGACAAAGACAAGACAAAGACAAGACAAAGACAAGACAAAGACAAGACAAAGACAAGACAAAGACAAGACAAAGACAAGACAAAGACAAGACAAAGACAAGACAAAGACAAGACAAAGACAAGACAAAGACAAGACAAAGACAAGACAAAGACAAGACAAAGACAAGACAAAGACAAGACAAAGACAAGACAAAGACAAGACAAAGACAAGACAAAGACAAGACAAAGACAAGACAAAGACAAGACAAAGACAAGACAAAGACAAGACAAAGACAAGACAAAGACAAGACAAAGACAAGACAAAGACAAGACAAAGACAAGACAAAGACAAGACAAAGACAAGACAAAGACAAGACAAAGACAAGACAAAGACAAGACAAAGACAAGACAAAGACAAGACAAAGACAAGACAAAGACAAGACAAAGACAAGACAAAGACAAGACAAAGACAAGACAAAGACAAGACAAAGACAAGACAAAGACAAGACAAAGACAAGACAAAGACAAGACAAAGACAAGACAAAGACAAGACAAAGACAAGACAAAGACAAGACAAAGACAAGACAAAGACAAGACAAAGACAAGACAAAGACAAGACAAAGACAAGACAAAGACAAGACAAAGACAAGACAAAGACAAGACAAAGACAAGACAAAGACAAGACAAAGACAAGACAAAGACAAGACAAAGACAAGACAAAGACAAGACAAAGACAAGACAAAGACAAGACAAAGACAAGACAAAGACAAGACAAAGACAAGACAAAGACAAGACAAAGACAAGACAAAGACAAGACAAAGACAAGACAAAGACAAGACAAAGACAAGACAAAGACAAGACAAAGACAAGACAAAGACAAGACAAAGACAAGACAAAGACAAGACAAAGACAAGACAAAGACAAGACAAAGACAAGACAAAGACAAGACAAAGACAAGACAAAGACAAGACAAAGACAAGACAAAGACAAGACAAAGACAAGACAAAGACAAGACAAAGACAAGACAAAGACAAGACAAAGACAAGACAAAGACAAGACAAAGACAAGACAAAGACAAGACAAAGACAAGACAAAGACAAGACAAAGACAAGACAAAGACAAGACAAAGACAAGACAAAGACAAGACAAAGACAAGACAAAGACAAGACAAAGACAAGACAAAGACAAGACAAAGACAAGACAAAGACAAGACAAAGACAAGACAAAGACAAGACAAAGACAAGACAAAGACAAGACAAAGACAAGACAAAGACAAGACAAAGACAAGACAAAGACAAGACAAAGACAAGACAAAGACAAGACAAAGACAAGACAAAGACAAGACAAAGACAAGACAAAGACAAGACAAAGACAAGACAAAGACAAGACAAAGACAAGACAAAGACAAGACAAAGACAAGACAAAGACAAGACAAAGACAAGACAAAGACAAGACAAAGACAAGACAAAGACAAGACAAAGACAAGACAAAGACAAGACAAAGACAAGACAAAGACAAGACAAAGACAAGACAAAGACAAGACAAAGACAAGACAAAGACAAGACAAAGACAAGACAAAGACAAGACAAAGACAAGACAAAGACAAGACAAAGACAAGACAAAGACAAGACAAAGACAAGACAAAGACAAGACAAAGACAAGACAAAGACAAGACAAAGACAAGACAAAGACAAGACAAAGACAAGACAAAGACAAGACAAAGACAAGACAAAGACAAGACAAAGACAAGACAAAGACAAGACAAAGACAAGACAAAGACAAGACAAAGACAAGACAAAGACAAGACAAAGACAAGACAAAGACAAGACAAAGACAAGACAAAGACAAGACAAAGACAAGACAAAGACAAGACAAAGACAAGACAAAGACAAGACAAAGACAAGACAAAGACAAGACAAAGACAAGACAAAGACAAGACAAAGACAAGACAAAGACAAGACAAAGACAAGACAAAGACAAGACAAAGACAAGACAAAGACAAGACAAAGACAAGACAAAGACAAGACAAAGACAAGACAAAGACAAGACAAAGACAAGACAAAGACAAGACAAAGACAAGACAAAGACAAGACAAAGACAAGACAAAGACAAGACAAAGACAAGACAAAGACAAGACAAAGACAAGACAAAGACAAGACAAAGACAAGACAAAGACAAGACAAAGACAAGACAAAGACAAGACAAAGACAAGACAAAGACAAGACAAAGACAAGACAAAGACAAGACAAAGACAAGACAAAGACAAGACAAAGACAAGACAAAGACAAGACAAAGACAAGACAAAGACAAGACAAAGACAAGACAAAGACAAGACAAAGACAAGACAAAGACAAGACAAAGACAAGACAAAGACAAGACAAAGACAAGACAAAGACAAGACAAAGACAAGACAAAGACAAGACAAAGACAAGACAAAGACAAGACAAAGACAAGACAAAGACAAGACAAAGACAAGACAAAGACAAGACAAAGACAAGACAAAGACAAGACAAAGACAAGACAAAGACAAGACAAAGACAAGACAAAGACAAGACAAAGACAAGACAAAGACAAGACAAAGACAAGACAAAGACAAGACAAAGACAAGACAAAGACAAGACAAAGACAAGACAAAGACAAGACAAAGACAAGACAAAGACAAGACAAAGACAAGACAAAGACAAGACAAAGACAAGACAAAGACAAGACAAAGACAAGACAAAGACAAGACAAAGACAAGACAAAGACAAGACAAAGACAAGACAAAGACAAGACAAAGACAAGACAAAGACAAGACAAAGACAAGACAAAGACAAGACAAAGACAAGACAAAGACAAGACAAAGACAAGACAAAGACAAGACAAAGACAAGACAAAGACAAGACAAAGACAAGACAAAGACAAGACAAAGACAAGACAAAGACAAGACAAAGACAAGACAAAGACAAGACAAAGACAAGACAAAGACAAGACAAAGACAAGACAAAGACAAGACAAAGACAAGACAAAGACAAGACAAAGACAAGACAAAGACAAGACAAAGACAAGACAAAGACAAGACAAAGACAAGACAAAGACAAGACAAAGACAAGACAAAGACAAGACAAAGACAAGACAAAGACAAGACAAAGACAAGACAAAGACAAGACAAAGACAAGACAAAGACAAGACAAAGACAAGACAAAGACAAGACAAAGACAAGACAAAGACAAGACAAAGACAAGACAAAGACAAGACAAAGACAAGACAAAGACAAGACAAAGACAAGACAAAGACAAGACAAAGACAAGACAAAGACAAGACAAAGACAAGACAAAGACAAGACAAAGACAAGACAAAGACAAGACAAAGACAAGACAAAGACAAGACAAAGACAAGACAAAGACAAGACAAAGACAAGACAAAGACAAGACAAAGACAAGACAAAGACAAGACAAAGACAAGACAAAGACAAGACAAAGACAAGACAAAGACAAGACAAAGACAAGACAAAGACAAGACAAAGACAAGACAAAGACAAGACAAAGACAAGACAAAGACAAGACAAAGACAAGACAAAGACAAGACAAAGACAAGACAAAGACAAGACAAAGACAAGACAAAGACAAGACAAAGACAAGACAAAGACAAGACAAAGACAAGACAAAGACAAGACAAAGACAAGACAAAGACAAGACAAAGACAAGACAAAGACAAGACAAAGACAAGACAAAGACAAGACAAAGACAAAAAGACAAGACAAAGACAAGACAAAGACAAGACAAAGACAAGACAAAGACAAGACAAAGACAAGACAAAGACAAGACAAAGACAAGACAAAGACAAGACAAAGACAAGACAAAGACAAGACAAAGACAAGACAAAGACAAGACAAAGACAAGACAAAGACAAGACAAAGACAAGACAAAGACAAGACAAAGACAAGACAAAGACAAGACAAAGACAAGACAAAGACAAGACAAAGACAAGACAAAGACAAGACAAAGACAAGACAAAGACAAGACAAAGACAAGACAAAGACAAGACAAAGACAAGACAAAGACAAGACAAAGACAAGACAAAGACAAGACAAAGACAAGACAAAGACAAGACAAAGACAAGACAAAGACAAGACAAAGACAAGACAAAGACAAGACAAAGACAAGACAAAGACAAGACAAAGACAAGACAAAGACAAGACAAAGACAAGACAAAGACAAGACAAAGACAAGACAAAGACAAGACAAAGACAAGACAAAGACAAGACAAAGACAAGACAAAGACAAGACAAAGACAAGACAAAGACAAGACAAAGACAAGACAAAGACAAGACAAAGACAAGACAAAGACAAGACAAAGACAAGACAAAGACAAGACAAAGACAAGACAAAGACAAGACAAAGACAAGACAAAGACAAGACAAAGACAAGACAAAGACAAGACAAAGACAAGACAAAGACAAGACAAAGACAAGACAAAGACAAGACAAAGACAAGACAAAGACAAGACAAAGACAAGACAAAGACAAGACAAAGACAAGACAAAGACAAGACAAAGACAAGACAAAGACAAGACAAAGACAAGACAAAGACAAGACAAAGACAAGACAAAGACAAGACAAAGACAAGACAAAGACAAGACAAAGACAAGACAAAGACAAGACAAAGACAAGACAAAGACAAGACAAAGACAAGACAAAGACAAGACAAAGACAAGACAAAGACAAGACAAAGACAAGACAAAGACAAGACAAAGACAAGACAAAGACAAGACAAAGACAAGACAAAGACAAGACAAAGACAAGACAAAGACAAGACAAAGACAAGACAAAGACAAGACAAAGACAAGACAAAGACAAGACAAAGACAAGACAAAGACAAGACAAAGACAAGACAAAGACAAGACAAAGACAAGACAAAGACAAGACAAAGACAAGACAAAGACAAGACAAAGACAAGACAAAGACAAGACAAAGACAAGACAAAGACAAGACAAAGACAAGACAAAGACAAGACAAAGACAAGACAAAGACAAGACAAAGACAAGACAAAGACAAGACAAAGACAAGACAAAGACAAGACAAAGACAAGACAAAGACAAGACAAAGACAAGACAAAGACAAGACAAAGACAAGACAAAGACAAGACAAAGACAAGACAAAGACAAGACAAAGACAAGACAAAGACAAGACAAAGACAAGACAAAGACAAGACAAAGACAAGACAAAGACAAGACAAAGACAAGACAAAGACAAGACAAAGACAAGACAAAGACAAGACAAAGACAAGACAAAGACAAGACAAAGACAAGACAAAGACAAGACAAAGACAAGACAAAGACAAGACAAAGACAAGACAAAGACAAGACAAAGACAAGACAAAGACAAGACAAAGACAAGACAAAGACAAGACAAAGACAAGACAAAGACAAGACAAAGACAAGACAAAGACAAGACAAAGACAAGACAAAGACAACAAAGACAAGACAAAGACAAGACAAAGACAAGACAAAGACAAGACAAAGACAAGACAAAGACAAGACAAAGACAAGACAAAGACAAGACAAAGACAAGACAAAGACAAGACAAAGACAAGACAAAGACAAGACAAAGACAAGACAAAGACAAGACAAAGACAAGACAAAGACAAGACAAAGACAAGACAAAGACAAGACAAAGACAAGACAAAGACAAGACAAAGACAAGACAAAGACAAGACAAAGACAAGACAAAGACAAGACAAAGACAAGACAAAGACAAGACAAAGACAAGACAAAGACAAGACAAAGACAAGACAAAGACAAGACAAAGACAAGACAAAGACAAGACAAAGACAAGACAAAGACAAGACAAAGACAAGACAAAGACAAGACAAAGACAAGACAAAGACAAGACAAAGACAAGACAAAGACAAGACAAAGACAAGACAAAGACAAGACAAAGACAAGACAAAGACAAGACAAAGACAAGACAAAGACAAGACAAAGACAAGACAAAGACAAGACAAAGACAAGACAAAGACAAGACAAAGACAAGACAAAGACAAGACAAAGACAAGACAAAGACAAGACAAAGACAAGACAAAGACAAGACAAAGACAAGACAAAGACAAGACAAAGACAAGACAAAGACAAGACAAAGACAAGACAAAGACAAGACAAAGACAAGACAAAGACAAGACAAAGACAAGACAAAGACAAGACAAAGACAAGACAAAGACAAGACAAAGACAAGACAAAGACAAGACAAAGACAAGACAAAGACAAGACAAAGACAAGACAAAGACAAGACAAAGACAAGACAAAGACAAGACAAAGACAAGACAAAGACAAGACAAAGACAAGACAAAGACAAGACAAAGACAAGACAAAGACAAGACAAAGACAAGACAAAGACAAGACAAAGACAAGACAAAGACAAGACAAAGACAAGACAAAGACAAGACAAAGACAAGACAAAGACAAGACAAAGACAAGACAAAGACAAGACAAAGACAAGACAAAGACAAGACAAAGACAAGACAAAGACAAGACAAAGACAAGACAAAGACAAGACAAAGACAAGACAAAGACAAGACAAAGACAAGACAAAGACAAGACAAAGACAAGACAAAGACAAGACAAAGACAAGACAAAGACAAGACAAAGACAAGACAAAGACAAGACAAAGACAAGACAAAGACAAGACAAAGACAAGACAAAGACAAGACAAAGACAAGACAAAGACAAGACAAAGACAAGACAAAGACAAGACAAAGACAAGACAAAGACAAGACAAAGACAAGACAAAGACAAGACAAAGACAAGACAAAGACAAGACAAAGACAAGACAAAGACAAGACAAAGACAAGACAAAGACAAGACAAAGACAAGACAAAGACAAGACAAAGACAAGACAAAGACAAGACAAAGACAAGACAAAGACAAGACAAAGACAAGACAAAGACAAGACAAAGACAAGACAAAGACAAGACAAAGACAAGACAAAGACAAGACAAAGACAAGACAAAGACAAGACAAAGACAAGACAAAGACAAGACAAAGACAAGACAAAGACAAGACAAAGACAAGACAAAGACAAGACAAAGACAAGACAAAGACAAGACAAAGACAAGACAAAGACAAGACAAAGACAAGACAAAGACAAGACAAAGACAAGACAAAGACAAGACAAAGACAAGACAAAGACAAGACAAAGACAAGACAAAGACAAGACAAAGACAAGACAAAGACAAGACAAAGACAAGACAAAGACAAGACAAAGACAAGACAAAGACAAGACAAAGACAAGACAAAGACAAGACAAAGACAAGACAAAGACAAGACAAAGACAAGACAAAGACAAGACAAAGACAAGACAAAGACAAGACAAAGACAAGACAAAGACAAGACAAAGACAAGACAAAGACAAGACAAAGACAAGACAAAGACAAGACAAAGACAAGACAAAGACAAGACAAAGACAAGACAAAGACAAGACAAAGACAAGACAAAGACAAGACAAAGACAAGACAAAGACAAGACAAAGACAAGACAAAGACAAGACAAAGACAAGACAAAGACAAGACAAAGACAAGACAAAGACAAGACAAAGACAAGACAAAGACAAGACAAAGACAAGACAAAGACAAGACAAAGACAAGACAAAGACAAGACAAAGACAAGACAAAGACAAGACAAAGACAAGACAAAGACAAGACAAAGACAAGACAAAGACAAGACAAAGACAAGACAAAGACAAGACAAAGACAAGACAAAGACAAGACAAAGACAAGACAAAGACAAGACAAAGACAAGACAAAGACAAGACAAAGACAAGACAAAGACAAGACAAAGACAAGACAAAGACAAGACAAAGACAAGACAAAGACAAGACAAAGACAAGACAAAGACAAGACAAAGACAAGACAAAGACAAGACAAAGACAAGACAAAGACAAGACAAAGACAAGACAAAGACAAGACAAAGACAAGACAAAGACAAGACAAAGACAAGACAAAGACAAGACAAAGACAAGACAAAGACAAGACAAAGACAAGACAAAGACAAGACAAAGACAAGACAAAGACAAGACAAAGACAAGACAAAGACAAGACAAAGACAAGACAAAGACAAGACAAAGACAAGACAAAGACAAGACAAAGACAAGACAAAGACAAGACAAAGACAAGACAAAGACAAGACAAAGACAAGACAAAGACAAGACAAAGACAAGACAAAGACAAGACAAAGACAAGACAAAGACAAGACAAAGACAAGACAAAGACAAGACAAAGACAAGACAAAGACAAGACAAAGACAAGACAAAGACAAGACAAAGACAAGACAAAGACAAGACAAAGACAAGACAAAGACAAGACAAAGACAAGACAAAGACAAGACAAAGACAAGACAAAGACAAGACAAAGACAAGACAAAGACAAGACAAAGACAAGACAAAGACAAGACAAAGACAAGACAAAGACAAGACAAAGACAAGACAAAGACAAGACAAAGACAAGACAAAGACAAGACAAAGACAAGACAAAGACAAGACAAAGACAAGACAAAGACAAGACAAAGACAAGACAAAGACAAGACAAAGACAAGACAAAGACAAGACAAAGACAAGACAAAGACAAGACAAAGACAAGACAAAGACAAGACAAAGACAAGACAAAGACAAGACAAAGACAAGACAAAGACAAGACAAAGACAAGACAAAGACAAGACAAAGACAAGACAAAGACAAGACAAAGACAAGACAAAGACAAGACAAAGACAAGACAAAGACAAGACAAAGACAAGACAAAGACAAGACAAAGACAAGACAAAGACAAGACAAAGACAAGACAAAGACAAGACAAAGACAAGACAAAGACAAGACAAAGACAAGACAAAGACAAGACAAAGACAAGACAAAGACAAGACAAAGACAAGACAAAGACAAGACAAAGACAAGACAAAGACAAGACAAAGACAAGACAAAGACAAGACAAAGACAAGACAAAGACAAGACAAAGACAAGACAAAGACAAGACAAAGACAAGACAAAGACAAGACAAAGACAAGACAAAGACAAGACAAAGACAAGACAAAGACAAGACAAAGACAAGACAAAGACAAGACAAAGACAAGACAAAGACAAGACAAAGACAAGACAAAGACAAGACAAAGACAAGACAAAGACAAGACAAAGACAAGACAAAGACAAGACAAAGACAAGACAAAGACAAGACAAAGACAAGACAAAGACAAGACAAAGACAAGACAAAGACAAGACAAAGACAAGACAAAGACAAGACAAAGACAAGACAAAGACAAGACAAAGACAAGACAAAGACAAGACAAAGACAAGACAAAGACAAGACAAAGACAAGACAAAGACAAGACAAAGACAAGACAAAGACAAGACAAAGACAAGACAAAGACAAGACAAAGACAAGACAAAGACAAGACAAAGACAAGACAAAGACAAGACAAAGACAAGACAAAGACAAGACAAAGACAAGACAAAGACAAGACAAAGACAAGACAAAGACAAGACAAAGACAAGACAAAGACAAGACAAAGACAAGACAAAGACAAGACAAAGACAAGACAAAGACAAGACAAAGACAAGACAAAGACAAGACAAAGACAAGACAAAGACAAGACAAAGACAAGACAAAGACAAGACAAAGACAAGACAAAGACAAGACAAAGACAAGACAAAGACAAGACAAAGACAAGACAAAGACAAGACAAAGACAAGACAAAGACAAGACAAAGACAAGACAAAGACAAGACAAAGACAAGACAAAGACAAGACAAAGACAAGACAAAGACAAGACAAAGACAAGACAAAGACAAGACAAAGACAAGACAAAGACAAGACAAAGACAAGACAAAGACAAGACAAAGACAAGACAAAGACAAGACAAAGACAAGACAAAGACAAGACAAAGACAAGACAAAGACAAGACAAAGACAAGACAAAGACAAGACAAAGACAAGACAAAGACAAGACAAAGACAAGACAAAGACAAGACAAAGACAAGACAAAGACAAGACAAAGACAAGACAAAGACAAGACAAAGACAAGACAAAGACAAGACAAAGACAAGACAAAGACAAGACAAAGACAAGACAAAGACAAGACAAAGACAAGACAAAGACAAGACAAAGACAAGACAAAGACAAGACAAAGACAAGACAAAGACAAGACAAAGACAAGACAAAGACAAGACAAAGACAAGACAAAGACAAGACAAAGACAAGACAAAGACAAGACAAAGACAAGACAAAGACAAGACAAAGACAAGACAAAGACAAGACAAAGACAAGACAAAGACAAGACAAAGACAAGACAAAGACAAGACAAAGACAAGACAAAGACAAGACAAAGACAAGACAAAGACAAGACAAAGACAAGACAAAGACAAGACAAAGACAAGACAAAGACAAGACAAAGACAAGACAAAGACAAGACAAAGACAAGACAAAGACAAGACAAAGACAAGACAAAGACAAGACAAAGACAAGACAAAGACAAGACAAAGACAAGACAAAGACAAGACAAAGACAAGACAAAGACAAGACAAAGACAAGACAAAGACAAGACAAAGACAAGACAAAGACAAGACAAAGACAAGACAAAGACAAGACAAAGACAAGACAAAGACAAGACAAAGACAAGACAAAGACAAGACAAAGACAAGACAAGACAAAGACAAGACAAAGACAAGACAAAGACAAGACAAAGACAAGACAAAGACAAGACAAAGACAAGACAAAGACAAGACAAAGACAAGACAAAGACAAGACAAAGACAAGACAAAGACAAGACAAAGACAAGACAAAGACAAGACAAAGACAAGACAAAGACAAGACAAAGACAAGACAAAGACAAGACAAAGACAAGACAAAGACAAGACAAAGACAAGACAAAGACAAGACAAAGACAAGACAAAGACAAGACAAAGACAAGACAAAGACAAGACAAAGACAAGACAAAGACAAGACAAAGACAAGACAAAGACAAGACAAAGACAAGACAAAGACAAGACAAAGACAAGACAAAGACAAGACAAAGACAAGACAAAGACAAGACAAAGACAAGACAAAGACAAGACAAAGACAAGACAAAGACAAGACAAAGACAAGACAAAGACAAGACAAAGACAAGACAAAGACAAGACAAAGACAAGACAAAGACAAGACAAAGACAAGACAAAGACAAGACAAAGACAAGACAAAGACAAGACAAAGACAAGACAAAGACAAGACAAAGACAAGACAAAGACAAGACAAAGACAAGACAAAGACAAGACAAAGACAAGACAAAGACAAGACAAAGACAAGACAAAGACAAGACAAAGACAAGACAAAGACAAGACAAAGACAAGACAAAGACAAGACAAAGACAAGACAAAGACAAGACAAAGACAAGACAAAGACAAGACAAAGACAAGACAAAGACAAGACAAAGACAAGACAAAGACAAGACAAAGACAAGACAAAGACAAGACAAAGACAAGACAAAGACAAGACAAAGACAAGACAAAGACAAGACAAAGACAAGACAAAGACAAAGACAAGACAAAGACAAGACAAAGACAAGACAAAGACAAGACAAAGACAAGACAAAGACAAGACAAAGACAAGACAAAGACAAGACAAAGACAAGACAAAGACAAGACAAAGACAAGACAAAGACAAGACAAAGACAAGACAAAGACAAGACAAAGACAAGACAAAGACAAGACAAAGACAAGACAAAGACAAGACAAAGACAAGACAAAGACAAGACAAAGACAAGACAAAGACAAGACAAAGACAAGACAAAGACAAGACAAAGACAAGACAAGACAAAGACAAGACAAAGACAAGACAAAGACAAGACAAAGACAAGACAAAGACAAGACAAAGACAAGACAAAGACAAGACAAAGACAAGACAAAGACAAGACAAAGACAAGACAAAGACAAGACAAAGACAAGACAAAGACAAGACAAAGACAAGACAAAGACAAGACAAAGACAAGACAAAGACAAGACAAAGACAAGACAAAGACAAGACAAAGACAAGACAAAGACAAGACAAAGACAAGACAAAGACAAGACAAAGACAAGACAAAGACAAGACAAAGACAAGACAAAGACAAGACAAAGACAAGACAAAGACAAGACAAAGACAAGACAAAGACAAGACAAAGACAAGACAAAGACAAGACAAAGACAAGACAAAGACAAGACAAAGACAAGACAAAGACAAGACAAAGACAAGACAAAGACAAGACAAAGACAAGACAAAGACAAGACAAAGACAAGACAAAGACAAGACAAAGACAAGACAAAGACAAGACAAAGACAAGACAAAGACAAGACAAAGACAAGACAAAGACAAGACAAAGACAAGACAAAGACAAGACAAAGACAAGACAAAGACAAGACAAAGACAAGACAAAGACAAGACAAAGACAAGACAAAGACAAGACAAAGACAAGACAAAGACAAGACAAAGACAAGACAAAGACAAGACAAAGACAAGACAAAGACAAGACAAAGACAAGACAAAGACAAGACAAAGACAAGACAAAGACAAGACAAAGACAAGACAAAGACAAGACAAAGACAAGACAAAGACAAGACAAAGACAAGACAAAGACAAGACAAAGACAAAGACAAGACAAAGACAAGACAAAGACAAGACAAAGACAAGACAAAGACAAGACAAAGACAAGACAAAGACAAGACAAAGACAAGACAAAGACAAGACAAAGACAAGACAAAGACAAGACAAAGACAAGACAAAGACAAGACAAAGACAAGACAAAGACAAGACAAAGACAAGACAAAGACAAGACAAAGACAAGACAAAGACAAGACAAAGACAAGACAAAGACAAGACAAAGACAAGACAAAGACAAGACAAAGACAAGACAAAGACAAAGACAAGACAAAGACAAGACAAAGACAAGACAAAGACAAGACAAAGACAAGACAAAGACAAGACAAAGACAAGACAAAGACAAGACAAAGACAAGACAAAGACAAGACAAAGACAAGACAAAGACAAGACAAAGACAAGACAAAGACAAGACAAAGACAAGACAAAGACAAGACAAAGACAAGACAAAGACAAGACAAAGACAAGACAAAGACAAGACAAAGACAAGACAAAGACAAGACAAAGACAAGACAAAGACAAGACAAAGACAAGACAAAGACAAGACAAAGACAAGACAAAGACAAGACAAAGACAAGACAAAGACAAGACAAAGACAAGACAAAGACAAGACAAAGACAAGACAAAGACAAGACAAAGACAAGACAAAGACAAGACAAAGACAAGACAAAGACAAGACAAAGACAAGACAAAGACAAGACAAAGACAAGACAAAGACAAGACAAAGACAAGACAAAGACAAGACAAAGACAAGACAAAGACAAGACAAAGACAAGACAAAGACAAGACAAAGACAAGACAAAGACAAGACAAAGACAAGACAAAGACAAGACAAAGACAAGACAAAGACAAGACAAAGACAAGACAATCATTCGTTATCGAGCACTCAGTCGAGATAGAAGTCTTTTGTCATCGGTCCGTACACTCTATAGCGACAAATAGTGTTAATCCGCGTTCAAGGTTATTGGCACACTCTACGCCTAGTTGAGGTTTCATTATTTTTCCCTTCTTTTGTGTTTCTGTTTCTGAGTACCGTTAGCCGGTCAGTGAAGTGAAGCAGTGTTCTTTTAGTAAGCCGTCTGGATACCGTTACATACACAAGCTAAGTATTAGTTTTCGTTTCCCCTTCTTGGTTGTCTTAATAACGTGCACTGGGCAATAGGCCCGTGCAAAAATGACTTCCCCTGACGGCGGTTCATCTCAAGGTGAGATGGACGTCGAAATAAAATCGGCTCCCCGGCTCAAGGTATATCCGAGCTCGGCCACCGGGCCATTTGTGATCTTCTTCCGGACCAAAGAAAAAAAGTGTTTGAATCTGTTGCAGATTTCTCGAGTTCTGACGGATCGGTATTCGGCCGTGACAGAAATATCGAAAATTCGCCCTGATAAGCTTCGGGTGGTGGTTAACAGTTCTACTCAGGCAAACGATATTGCTGGCTACGAGCCCTTTACGAAGGAGTACCGGGTTTATATTCCAGCTAGCAGGGTTGAAGTCAGTGGGGTCGTTTCCGATTCGAGTCTGAATTGCGAGGACCTGCTAAAATATGGGACTGGCTGTTTCAAAGACCCCATGCTTAAGCCAGTGAAGATACTGGAATGCAAACGTTTGCATTCAGCATCAGTCGCAGCTGACGGCAAGAAAATATACGTCAACTCAGACTCTTATCGGGTGACCTTCGCCGGCTCTGCCCTGCCCAATTACCTCCTCTTTGACAAGGTTCGTCTACCTGTTCGCCTCTTTGTGCCGCGGGTCATGAACTGTACTAATTGCAAACAATTGGGACACACAGCCTCCCATTGTAGCAATAAAGCCCGCTGTGGGAAATGCGGTGGGAATCATGCGGATGATTCCTGTGGTAGAGATGTCGAAAAGTGTCTCTACTGTGGGGGAAACCCACATGATCTCCCTTCATGTCCCGCGTACAAACAGCGCGAGGAAAATCTTAAGCGTTCCCTTCAGGGACGCTCTAAGCGATCTTTTGCAGAAATGCTTAAGATAGCTACGCCACCTGTCTCTACGAACATCTTTACCAACTTGTCTACTGACGAAGGCGACTGTGATGAACCCCAGGAGGGAACATCTTCTGCTGTGCCTAGAAGTAGTAGAAAAAGGAAGAACATTTCTTCTTCCAAGCTTCGTCGTAAAGGCCAGAAGGTGTCTCTTCATGGTCCCCCTAAAATAACTACTCAAGGAAGTACTGGTGCAAAACCGAAGCAAGTCGCTCCCGGTCTCAGCAACCTGAGCTCAGAAAAGGAGTTCCCAGCACTTCCAGGAACATCAAAAACCCCAAGTGTTCCCATATCTCAGCCAGAGAAAGAAAACAGTGCTGGCTTAATAAATTTCTCTGACATTGTGGACCGTATTCTTACAGCGTTAAACATTTCTGACCCCCTTAAAAGTATCTTGATAAGCTTTCTCCCCGCAGTAAAAACATTTTTGATGCAGTTCACTGCGAAATGGCCCCTTCTTTCAGCGATTGTATCCTTCGATGGCTAATTCATCGAACGAGGTCAAGGATTTAATCACTGTTCTACAGTGGAATTGCAGAAGCATTATCCCGAAAATCGATTCGTTTAAAATCTTACTAAATAATTTGAAATGCGATGCATTTGCCCTATGCGAGACATGGCTCACTTCAGAAATAACCCTACACTTCCACGATTTTAATATTATTCGCTTGGATCGAGAAGACTCTTACGGAGGAGTACTTTTGGGGATCAAAAAGTGCTATTCTTTCAATCGGATCGACCTCCCCTCGACACCAGGCATTGAAGTTGTCGCTTGCCAAACCAGAATTAAAGGCAAAGACCTTTGCATTGCTTCCACCTACATCCCCCCTAGAGCCTCAGTTAGCCACCGACGGCTTTGCGATATTGCGGAACTCCTCCCCGCACCAAGGCTAGTTTTAGGTGACTTCAACTCCCACGGCACGGCATGGGGTTGCCTTCATGACGATAATCGATCTACCCTACTCCATGAGCTTTGCGACAACTTCAATATGACTATTTTGAATACGGGTGAAATGACACGGATTCCTGCCCCTCCAGCGCGTCCGAGCGCCTTAGACCTGTCCCTCTGCTCGACATCGCTGCGGTTAGATTGCATGTGGAAGGTAGTCTCTGATCCCCACGGCAGCGACCATCTGCCAATCGTAATTAATATTGCTAACGGCTCAGGGCCACCGAATACAATCAATGTTTCGTATGACCTCACACGAAATATTGATTGGAAGAGCTACGCGTCCGCGATATCCGAAAAAGTAGAATCGACACAAGAGCTTCCTCCGGAGGAAGAGTACGGGTTCCTGGCTGGCTTGATTCTCGATACCGCGATTCAAGCTCAGACTAAACGCGTACCAGACGCGAATTCACGCGGGCGTCCTCCCAATCCATGGTGGGACAAAGAGTGCTCAGACGTGTACGCGGAGAAGGCCGCTGCGTATAAGACCTTCCGGGACGACGGGCTGCCAGCTAGCTACCGACAGTACGCGATGGCGGAAACGCGCATGAAGAGTTTGATAAAAGCCAAAAAACGTAGCTACTGGCGCCGGTTCGTCGACGGACTAACGAGAGAAACATCGATGAGCACTCTTTGGAGTACGGCCCGACGCTTACGAAACCGAAACAGTACTAATGAGAGCGTGGAATATTCAAACCGTTGGATATTCGATTTTGCCAAGAAGGTTTGTCCGGATTCCGCCCCGGCACAGAAGATCTACCGCGCCGCGTCCCCTCACAATAACGCGAACGAAACACCGTTTTCGATGGTGGAGTTCTCACTTGCTCTCTTATCATGTAACAATAAAGCCCCAGGGCCAGACAGAATCAAATTTAACTTGTTAAAGAATCTGCCAGACTCTGCCAAGAGACGCTTGTTGAATTTATTTAATAAGTTTCTTGAGGGTAATATTGTCCCTCATGACTGGAGGCAAGTGAAGGTCATCGCCATTCAAAAACCAGGAAAACCAGCCTCCGACCACAACTCGTATCGACCGATTGCGATGCTGTCCTGTATCCGAAAGTTGTTCGAGAAAATTATCTTGTTTCGCCTCGATAATTGGGTTGAAGCAAATGGCTTACTGTCAGATACACAATTTGGTTTCCGCAAAGGCAAAGGGACGAACGATTGTCTTGCGTTGCTCTCAACAGAAATTCAAATGGCTTATGCTAGCAAAGAGCAGATGGCATCAGTTTTCCTAGATATGAAGGGGGCTTTTGATTCAGTTTCTATCAAAATTCTTTCTGAGAAGCTGCACCAGCATGGTCTTTCACCGACGCTAAACAACTTTTTGCTAAACTTGCTGTCTGAAAAACATATGCATTTTTCGCATGGTGATTTATCGACATCACGAATTAGCTACATGGGTCTTCCCCAGGGCTCATGTCTAAGCCCCCTTCTCTATAACTTTTACGTGAATGACATTGACGAATGTCTTGTCAATTCCTGCACGCTAAGGCAGCTTGCAGATGACGGTGTGGTCTCTATTACAGGTCCCAAAGCCGTCGATCTGCAAGGACCATTGCAAGATACCTTGGACAATTTGTCTGCTTGGGCCCTCCAGCTAGGTATCGAGTTCTCCACGGAGAAAACTGAGCTAGTCGTATTTTCAAGGAAGCGTGAACCAGCGCAACTACAGCTTCAATTAATGGGTCAAACTATTGCTCAGGTTTCAACTTTCAAATATCTCGGGGTCTGGTTCGACTCTAAAGGAACCTGGGGATGTCACATTAGGTATCTGAAACAGAAGTGCCAGCAAAGGATCAACTTTCTCCGTACAATAACCGGAACATGGTGGGGTGCCCACCCAGGAGACCTGATCAGGCTGTACCAAACAACAATATTGTCGGTGATGGAGTACGGGAGTTTCTGTTTCCGCTCCGCTGCGAACATACATTTCATCAAACTAGAGCGAATCCAATATTGTTGTTTGCGTATTGCTTTGGGTTGCATGCACTCGACACATACGATGAGTTTAGAAGTGCTGGCGGGCGTCCTTCCGCTGAAAAATCGATTTTGGGAACTCTCATATCGATTGCTCATCCGATGCGATATCTTGAACCCGTTAGTAATTGCAAATTTCGAAAGGCTTGTCGAGCTGAATTCTCAAACCCGATTTATGTCCTTGTACTTCGATTACATGGCACAAAATATCAATCCTTCTTCATACTATCCCAACCGTGTCAATCTCTTTCATGCTTCTGATTCAACTGTATTCTTCGACACATCCATGAAAGACGAGATTCGTGGAATCCCGGATCACATACGTCCGCAAGTGATCCCAAGCATCTTTCATAGTAAATTTCGAGAAGTTGACTGCAACAAGATGTTTTACACCGACGGGTCAAGCCTCGACGGCTCCACTGGCTTCGGTATATTCAATCAAAACCTCACCGCCTCATTCAAACTCAATGATCCTGCTTCAGTTTACGTCGCAGAACTTGCTGCTATTCAGTATACCCTTGGGATCATTGATACTTTGCCCACCGATCATTACTTTATTGTCTCGGATAGCCTCAGCTCAATCGAGGCTCTCCGTTCAATGAAACCTAGAAAGCACATTCCATATTTTCTGGGGAAAATCTGGGAGCGCCTGCGTGCTTTGTCTGTAAGATCGTACAAGATTACCTTAGTTTGGGTTCCCTCGCATTGCTCCATTCCAGGTAATGAAGAAGCGGACTCTTTAGCTAAGGCGGGCGCTTTACAAGGTGACATATATGAAAGACCAATTAGCTTCAACGAATTTTTTAGTATCACTCATCAGAGAGCCCTCGAAAGGTGGCAAACTGCATGGAGCAATGGTGAACTGGGAAGGTGGCTACATTCGATAATCCCTAAGGTATCGACGAAACCTTGGTTCAGAGGGATGGATGTGGGTCGGGATTTCATTCGCGTGATGTCTCGGCTCATGTCCAATCACTACACGCTGGACGCACATCTCCGGCGTATTGGGCTCGTGGATAGCGGTATCTGCGCTTGTGGCAACGGTTATCACGAAATCGAACATGTTGTCTGGGCATGCGCCGAGTACTGTTCTGCCAGATCTCAACTATTCGATTCCCTTCGGGCCCGAGGAAGATCACCCAATGTCCCGGTTCGAGATGTACTAGCAAGCCGCGATATTCTCTACATGTCCCTTATATACACGTTCCTCAAAACCATCAATATCCAAATTTAAATGCCCCTATCTTTTCTCTTATTATTCCCAGAAGTGCCCTCTTCCGCCTACCGTACCCCAACGATGGTTTGATACGACTCCAAGACGAGACAAAACATCTGTCGAATGAACCAACAACACGAGATCTACAGTACAACATCACACACGCAGCGCGGTGTGTTCCCGATCCGTATCTAAGCCGTACTACGAAATCGTCTGGAGGAACCCCTGCCGGCTCGAGGAAAACCGCCCGGCGTCCCAATACTTGATACATCCGTTCGAATCTGTAATCCTGGTCGTTGATTCCTGATGCCGGAAACTGAAAGTTTATATCCCCCCCCCCCTGTTCAGCCTTGTCCACCCTCTCTCCCATGTCTCTGATACACAGATGTATGACTTCACCCCTTCTCCCCTTGAATATCTTCCCAAAACTTATGTGCCCCCCTATCTTCTAGTGTTAGTTGATCAATCCGTTCGAATCTGTAATCCTGGCCGTTAATTCCTGATGCCGGAAACTGAAAGTTAATATCTCACCCCCCCCTTCAGCCTTGTCCGCTCTCCCTCCCATGTCTCTGATACACAGATGTATGACTTCATCCCCTTCTCCCCTTGAATATATTCCCAAAACTTAAGTGCTTAGTTTTAGTTGATCAATATTTAATCTCGTTAAGAAATGCCCAACAGTACCACTACTTTAAAATAGCCCTAATTAATTCCCCTTAATCTTGAACCACTCTTTCTAGTTATTTCTAGTTAATAAGCTTGTAAAATGTTCCGCTTAGTTAATAATTAATTTCTCCTACAATCTCCCTTCTAAAAATCATAAAGTGAATTACTATACAAAGAACACACAAAATGACCCGTCCCCCAAATCTTACGAATATTATATTATACCCTCTTTTATATGTATAAGTTAGCTGTAAAGTTTTTTTTTTAGTTTCATTATATAAAACAAAATAATATTGAAATGTGTAACCCCCTAGTTTTAAGAAATTCAAAATGTAAAACAATGAAAAAATGGCACCTTTAAGCTAACGCATACGTGCCTTATCAAATAAACAAATTGAAAAAAAAAAAAAAAAGACAAGACAAAGACAAGACAAAGACAAGACAAAGACAAGACAAAGACAAGACAAAGACAAGACAAAGACAAGACAAAGACAAGACAAAGACAAGACAAAGACAAGACAAAGACAAGACAAAGACAAGACAAAGACAAGACAAAGACAAGACAAAGACAAGACAAAGACAAGACAAAGACAAGACAAAGACAAGACAAAGACAAGACAAAGACAAGACAAAGACAAGACAAAGACAAGACAAAGACAAGACAAAGACAAGACAAAGACAAGACAAAGACAAGACAAAGACAAGACAAAGACAAGACAAAGACAAGACAAAGACAAGACAAAGACAAGACAAAGACAAGACAAAGACAAGACAAAGACAAGACAAAGACAAGACAAAGACAAGACAAAGACAAGACAAAGACAAGACAAAGACAAGACAAAGACAAGACAAAGACAAGACAAAGACAAGACAAAGACAAGACAAAGACAAGACAAAGACAAGACAAAGACAAGACAAAGACAAGACAAAGACAAGACAAAGACAAGACAAAGACAAGACAAAGACAAGACAAAGACAAGACAAAGACAAGACAAAGACAAGACAAAGACAAGACAAAGACAAGACAAAGACAAGACAAAGACAAGACAAAGACAAGACAAAGACAAGACAAAGACAAGACAAAGACAAGACAAAGACAAGACAAAGACAAGACAAAGACAAGACAAAGACAAGACAAAGACAAGACAAAGACAAGACAAAGACAAGACAAAGACAAGACAAAGACAAGACAAAGACAAGACAAAGACAAGACAAAGACAAGACAAAGACAAGACAAAGACAAGACAAAGACAAGACAAAGACAAGACAAAGACAAGACAAAGACAAGACAAAGACAAGACAAAGACAAGACAAAGACAAGACAAAGACAAGACAAAGACAAGACAAAGACAAGACAAAGACAAGACAAAGACAAGACAAAGACAAGACAAAGACAAGACAAAGACAAGACAAAGACAAGACAAAGACAAGACAAAGACAAGACAAAGACAAGACAAAGACAAGACAAAGACAAGACAAAGACAAGACAAAGACAAGACAAAGACAAGACAAAGACAAGACAAAGACAAGACAAAGACAAAGACAAGACAAAGACAAGACAAAGACAAGACAAAGACAAGACAAAGACAAGACAAAGACAAGACAAAGACAAGACAAAGACAAGACAAAGACAAGACAAAGACAAGACAAAGACAAGACAAAGACAAGACAAAGACAAGACAAAGACAAGACAAAGACAAGACAAAGACAAGACAAAGACAAGACAAAGACAAGACAAAGACAAGACAAAGACAAGACAAAGACAAGACAAAGACAAGACAAAGACAAGACAAAGACAAGACAAAGACAAGACAAAGACAAGACAAAGACAAGACAAAGACAAGACAAAGACAAGACAAAGACAAGACAAAGACAAGACAAAGACAAGACAAAGACAAGACAAAGACAAGACAAAGACAAGACAAAGACAAGACAAAGACAAGACAAAGACAAGACAAAGACAAGACAAAGACAAGACAAAGACAAGACAAAGACAAGACAAAGACAAGACAAAGACAAGACAAAGACAAGACAAAGACAAGACAAAGACAAGACAAAGACAAGACAAAGACAAGACAAAGACAAGACAAAGACAAGACAAAGACAAGACAAAGACAAGACAAAGACAAGACAAAGACAAGACAAAGACAAGACAAAGACAAGACAAAGACAAGACAAAGACAAGACAAAGACAAGACAAAGACAAGACAAAGACAAGACAAAGACAAGACAAAGACAAGACAAAGACAAGACAAAGACAAGACAAAGACAAGACAAAGACAAGACAAAGACAAGACAAAGACAAGACAAAGACAAGACAAAGACAAGACAAAGACAAGACAAAGACAAGACAAAGACAAGACAAAGACAAGACAAAGACAAGACAAAGACAAGACAAAGACAAGACAAAGACAAGACAAAGACAAGACAAAGACAAGACAAAGACAAGACAAAGACAAGACAAAGACAAGACAAAGACAAGACAAAGACAAGACAAAGACAAGACAAAGACAAGACAAAGACAAGACAAAGACAAGACAAAGACAAGACAAAGACAAGACAAAGACAAGACAAAGACAAGACAAAGACAAGACAAAGACAAGACAAAGACAAGACAAAGACAAGACAAAGACAAGACAAAGACAAGACAAAGACAAGACAAAGACAAGACAAAGACAAGACAAAGACAAGACAAAGACAAGACAAAGACAAGACAAAGACAAGACAAAGACAAGACAAAGACAAGACAAAGACAAGACAAAGACAAGACAAAGACAAGACAAAGACAAGACAAAGACAAGACAAAGACAAGACAAAGACAAGACAAAGACAAGACAAAGACAAGACAAAGACAAGACAAAGACAAGACAAAGACAAGACAAAGACAAGACAAAGACAAGACAAAGACAAGACAAAGACAAGACAAAGACAAGACAAAGACAAGACAAAGACAAGACAAAGACAAGACAAAGACAAGACAAAGACAAGACAAAGACAAGACAAAGACAAGACAAAGACAAGACAAAGACAAGACAAAGACAAGACAAAGACAAGACAAAGACAAGACAAAGACAAGACAAAGACAAGACAAAGACAAGACAAAGACAAGACAAAGACAAGACAAAGACAAGACAAAGACAAGACAAAGACAAGACAAAGACAAGACAAAGACAAGACAAAGACAAGACAAAGACAAGACAAAGACAAGACAAAGACAAGACAAAGACAAGACAAAGACAAGACAAAGACAAGACAAAGACAAGACAAAGACAAGACAAAGACAAGACAAAGACAAGACAAAGACAAGACAAAGACAAGACAAAGACAAGACAAAGACAAGACAAAGACAAGACAAAGACAAGACAAAGACAAGACAAAGACAAGACAAAGACAAGACAAAGACAAGACAAAGACAAGACAAAGACAAGACAAAGACAAGACAAAGACAAGACAAAGACAAGACAAAGACAAGACAAAGACAATACAAAGACAAGACAAAGACAAGACAAAGACAAGACAAAGACAAGACAAAGACAAGACAAAGACAAGATAAAGACAAGACAAAGACAAGACAAAGACAAGACAAAGACAAGACAAGACATGGCATCACCTTATGGAGCAGTCCATTGTTTTTAATTGAATCGGCCAGCGACCGACAGTTCTAGTGAGAGCTTTAGAAATGCTTTCAAATGCTTAACGCGAACGTGATCT
>NW_026683583.1:0-34000 GCF_030247195.1 Topomyia yanbarensis | reverse complement strand
TTGCAAGTGAACATGTAAGATCGTGTTCGATACACATCTTCCTGAGAATAAAAAATAATGAGTTGTTCCGATGAGTGAGGACGAGACCCCGAAAGCGAAGTTAAACATAACCCCAAAAAACCTTCTCGACGCTTTGATTGGGGAGCCAACGAGTTACGAACCCGTAGAAGTGCAAAAATTATTGAAAACCAGAGCACAATTGAAGAAGGCCATGGCACAGCGGTTGGAGAAAGCGATTGATCGCCGAGATCTGGCCAAAGACAAGTTGTTACGGATCAGTGAAGGTATGAAGCAACCGGATAAAAATATTCATTGGTTGAACCTGCAGCTGGAGAATCTTCGACGCTGTTACGACGAATTGGAAAAATCGTATTTGGAGATCTGCGATGTAGTTCCCCGAGATCAGCGAGAGGATTTTAAGCGCACCAACATCCAGACTGAGGAGATGTATGATTTGCTGTACGTGAGGATCCAGTCGGAGATCGCCGAATGGAATACAAAGGAGGAACGGGGCAAATTGAATGCACTGGCACCCGTTTTCAATCCACCTGCGCAGCCAGCAGGCGTGAACAACTCGACACCTCATCTGCATGTTCCATTGCCAACCTTCGATGGCAGTTTGGAAAACTGGTACTCTTTCAAGTGCATGTTCCAGACCATCATGGACAGGTACCCGAACGAGTCTCCGGCTATCAAGTTGTACCATTTGAAGAACGCCTTAGTTGGAAGTGCTGCTGGTAAGATCGATCAGGATGTCATTAATAATTTTTTTTTTTTTATTCATTTCGTTTATTTGATAGGCACAAATGCGTTAGCTTGGCGGTGCCAAATTCTTTTGTTTTTACATTTTGTATATTTTAAAACTAGGAGGTTACAATGTTGAAATATTTTTTTAAAAAAGAAAAATTTTACAGCTATCTTAAGACTAGAAATAAGATTCTATATACAAGAGAGGGGGCGAAAGATTTTTTTTTATGAAAAAATTTTAAAACAAGGAATTCAATAGTAATAATTTTTAGGAAATATTTACAGTTATCTTAAAACTAACAATATAGTTTGGTACACAAAAGGGGGAACAAATATTTATGAGAAAATTCGCAGGTGTTTTAAGACTAGGGATACAATTCTATTTACAAGATGGGGGACAATAGTTTTAACAAAGAGGTAAAATTACAACTATCTTAAAACTAGGAATACAGAATACAAATTTGAACTTTTTTAGCGGAGACTTATGCTTGGTCAAGATATTCAGAGGGGGCTGTAGAAGCAGTTGCATCAAGGACAGGGGAGAGAAAGCGTAGATGGTGACCGGGAGAGAAGAGCAAAACTTGCAACTTTCGCTCAAACGGGAGATCAGCGAAAGATTACCGCCTCAGTCTAGTAGGTCGGATTGGCGGATGGTATTCTTCGGACCCGCGGGGAATCCTTCAAAAGTCATCGGACCTTGAGTCGCTCTCGCTTCAGTTTCCGTAGTGGTAAGTGCGACGGCGGTTACATAGTTGCAGTCTGGAGCTGATCGGTCCCACAAGGCAAGAGAAAGCTTCTAAAACGAGAAATAAAAAGAGAGGGGCTAAATTGGGATATTTGTCGTTTTTATGAAAGTATAAATAAGGGACATATAGGGGAAATCACGATTTGCCAGTATATCTCGGACTGGGACATTGGGTGGTCTAC
This sequence comes from Topomyia yanbarensis, assembly GCF_030247195.1. NCBI lineage: Eukaryota > Metazoa > Arthropoda > Insecta > Diptera > Culicidae > Topomyia > Topomyia yanbarensis. The sequence continues at coordinate 32,326 of NW_026683583.1, read as the reverse complement.
CTCGGGCCCGAAGGGAATCCTTTAACTGAGACCTGGCGTCCAAGTACCCGGCGCATACCCAGACAACGTGCTCGATGTCGTGATAGCCCTCGTCACAAGCGCACAGACTACTCTCCGCAAGCCCAATACGCCGCAGATGCGCATCCAAGGTGTAGTGGTTGGACATAAGTCGGGACATTACACGAATAAAATCCCGACCCACATCCATCCCCCTGAACCAAGGCTTCGTTGATACCTTTGGGATAATCGAATGTAGCCATCGTCCAAGTTCACCATTGCTCCACGAGGTTTGCCAACTGTTGAGTGTCCTCTGACGACAAATACTAAAAAATTCGTTGAAGCAGATTGGTCTTTCGTATATGTCACCATTTAATGCGCCCACCTTTGCTAATGAGTCGGCCTTTTCATTGCCCGGGATAGAGCAATGAGAGGGGACCCAAACAAAGGTAATTTGATAAGATTTTTCAGATAACGTACACAAGGACTCCCGTATCTTCCCCAGGAAATATGGGAATTGCTTTTTGGGCTTCATCGCACGAAGAGCCTCGATTGAGCTGAGGCTGTCCGAAATGATGAAGTAGTGATCTGTGGGCAGATTGTCGATGATCCCAAGGGTGTACTGAATTGCAGCTAGCTCTGCGACGTAAACTGAAGCGGGATCATTGAGCTTGAATGAAGCGGTGATAGTATTGTTGAAGATACCGAAGCCAGTGGACCCATCGAGATTTGATCCGTCAGTGTAGAACATTTTGTCACAGTCGACTTCTCGGAATTTATTATAAAATATATTGGGGATCACTTGATCATTAATAATAATGACTATTCTGCAGCCTGGAAGATGCTACAGGATGCGTACGAAGACGAACGACTTATAATCGATACGCATATCGATGCTTTGCTGAACCTGCCAAAGATGACGACTGAAAACGGTAATGAATTACGCACCCTAATCGACAGCTGTAGTAAGCATGTCGATGCTCTCAAGAACCGTGAATTACTTGTGGAAGGATTGTCTGAGATGATCCTAGTTAACGTGATCGCCAAACGACTAGACAAAGATACACGAAAGATATGGGAATCGCAGCTATCCCAGGAAGAGCTGCCATCGTACACCGAGATGATCGATTACTTACGCGAACGAGTTCGAATTTTACAGAAGATGACTAGCTATACAGAACAACGAACCTTGAGCACTACGAAGCAAAGAAACAAACCAGAACAAAAAATCCAGCAAGCGAGAAATTTTGTTCAGACCAAGGAATTATGTTACTGCTGTAATGGTGACCATCTTATCTACAAGTGTGACCAATTCAAACAACTTAACGTCGGAAACCAATATACGAAGGTTAAGCAGGCAGGACTATGCTTCAATTGTTTACGTCGTGGTCATCGTACAGTTGATTGCAATTCCGACAAGTCGTGTAAGAGTTGCAAGCGTAAGCACCACACCCTCCTCCACGACGATAAGCCCAGTACGGCTAAACCGTCCGATAGCGCACCTAACGAGCCATCTGCGAAACCAGAGGAAAATCAAGAAGTCGCTGTGCCAACTGGATCAGTGAACTGTGCGACGTCGCTGATGCTGAAACAACAAGTACTACTTTCGACAGCAGAAGTGCTTGTTAGCGGATTTGGAAACGCCAGTTATACGTGTCGTGCTTTGTTAGACTCGGGGTCTGACACAAATCTAATTTCCGAGGCGTTTGCTAAACTGTTAAACCTAACCATGGAACGCATAAACTTACCCATCAGTGGACTCAATAATACTGAAACCCGCGTTAAAAACAACCTTCGCACTAAGATTAGCTCACGCATTAATTCTTTCAATGCCTTTCTAGATTTTCTGGTGGTTCCAACAATTACCACCAACCTACCGACGATGCAAGTGGACATCCGTCCTTGGTTAATTCCCGTTGGTGTAGCGTTGGCTGATCCATCATTTCATGTTCCCAATCAAATCCAAATGATCATCGGGGCAGAACTTTTCTTTGGTCTCATAAAAAACGGTCGTATGAAGCTTGCAGATGGAAGTCCTATGTTGGTTGAGACCGACCTTGGTTGGATCGTCAGTGGTCCCGTCAAGGAACATTCATCTAGTCCACAAGGAGGTATTTGCCAGCTGAACCTACGTGAAGAGCATATAAATCGTATTCTAGTGAAGTTCTGGGAATTGGAAACAGTCCAGGACGCATCGCCACTGACACCAAAGGAGCAAGCCATTGAGAAGCATTTCGTAGAAACACATTCTCGCGACGATAGCGGTCGGTACACTGTCAGATTGCCATTCAATGAAAACAAAGGTCTACTTGGCGATTCCTTGGAAACCGCTCGAAGTCGATTCAATCGACTACTACGATCATTTACAAATAAAATGAAGCAGACTCGCTATACCGAATTTATGACTGAATACCAAGCCCTAGGCCACATGGTCGAAGTCTTCGACAAACCCGACGACTGCTATTTCCTACCTCACCACGCTGTATACAAAGAATCGAGCACAACTACAAAAATCCGCGTAGTTTTTGATGCTTCGGCGAAGACCACATCTGGTCTCTCGTTGAACGACGCTCTAGGTGTGGGACCAACAGTGCAACGAGACCTGATCACGATTCTCTTACGTTTCTGTTGCTTCCCGGTCGTATTAACTGCAGACATCCCGAAGATGTACCGTCAGGTGCTAATCCACAAGGACGACCGTAAGTATCAAAGGATCCTTTGGCTTAATTCAATGAACGAGGTAGGAACGTTCGAGCTCACAACTGTTACATATGGTTGTGCCAGCGCCCCCTACCTGGCTACACGCTCGTTGATACAATTGGCAAAAGACGAAGCATCCGCACTGCCTGTTGGAGCGAAGGTGGTCGAAGAGAACAGTTACATCGATGATTTTCTCACCGGAGGAAACACGGACGAAGAAGTGATAGAAATATACAGACAGTTATCCGAGCTGCTGCGACGTGGTGGATTTGGAGTTCACAAGTTCTGCTCCAACAGCGAGATTGTTCGAAACAGTATTCCAAACGAGTTGCAGGAAACGCAAGCCAATTTCGAAGATGCTGATATTAATAATGCGATCAAAACACTAGGTCTAATCTGGAATCAGCACGAGGATTATTTTTGTTTCAACGTAAGTCCTCTTGACGGAAAGATGCCGACCAAAACAAGCGTCCTGTCTGCTATTGGTCTCCTTTTCGATCCGTGCGGTTATCTGGGTCCAGTCATCACGACAGCAAAAATGCTGATGCAGGATTTGTGGCGGCTGAAATTGAAATGGGATGATGTTTTACCTGATGAGCAAATGAAAATGTGGATCAACTTCCGTACACAGCTCCCATTGGTTAACAAATTGCAAAAAAAAAGATGCGTTGTCACGAGCGACGTAAATGAAGTGGAGCTTCACGGATTTGCTGATGCGTCACTGCGCGCATACGGGGCAGTCTTGTACACAAGGTGCATCTCCCCTGATGGAACGATTAGTGTAGAGCTGATATGCAGCAAATCTCGTGTTGCTCCTCTTAAGCCGATGACGATTCCACGCCTGGAATTGTGTGGAGCCTTGCTGTTAGCTCGACTAGTAAATAAAACGATTGCAGCAATGAGAATCCAGTTCAAAAGTGTGACACTTCATCTCGACTCGCAGGTAGTGCTGTGCTGGTTGGAAAAATCACCGCTTGCTTTGAATCAATTCGTTTCAAATCGTGTTGCTGAAATACTCGAGCTGACTCAGACATATCATTGGCAGTATGTACGATCTGAGAACAACCCAGCCGACGTGATTTCGCGAGGTTTGCTTCCAGCAGAACTTTTAACAATGGATAAATGGTGGAAGGCGTCCCCGCTTCTGTGGGATCAAACCCCTAGCTTTAATGAAGGCAGAATGAAATTGAATGACAACGAGTTACCAGAACTCTAGACAATATTGGTCATGGCTGCTGCACAGAAGAAACCGTCAATTGATTTAACAAGAAAAATCAGTTTTCAACGGCTACACAGGGCTTGGGCGTATGTGTTAAAATTTATCAAGAACGTGCGTTCAAAATCTCATAACACTTCGGAGCTCACAACGGAAGAAATGTCAGAAGCTTTACTCACCATTATGAGGCTGGTGCAAAAAGAGGAGTTCCCCGATTTATATCATGTTTTGGAAGAAAAGGTGGAGAAACGGAACAAGTACAGTGGATTGGCCCCATTTATCGGAACGGACGGGCTGATCAGAGTAGGAGGCCGACTTAAATATTCACAGATTCCGTACGACGGAAGGCACCAGATTCTGCTACCCGAGAAGCACCATGTGACGAATGCTCTCATTCGACAGTTGCATGAAAACAATTTTCACGTCGGACAGCGCGGACTATTATCCATTGTACGTGAACGATATTGGCCTGTAAACGCAGGCATGTTGAATCATTTCCAAATGCTACGTGTGCTGTCGACACAGCCCTCAACCAGTGAGTCAGTTCATGGGAAACTTACCAAATTACAGAATAACTCCATCGCCTGTATTTTGGAACACCGGTATCGACTATGCAGGCCCTATATATTTGAAGGAAACAGGAAGAAAGACCGTAGTGTACAAGGCTTACATATGTGTATTTATATGTATGGCTACCAAGGCCATCCATCTGGAAGTGGTTTCGAATTTAACGGCAGCAAATTTCATCGCTGCTCTACAGCGGTTTATCAGTCGACGAGGTATAGTGGCCAATTTGTATTCCGATAATGGCACTACGTTCGTTGGTGCTGATCATGAATTAGCAGCTCTTCGCAAACTTTTCGAAGATCAGGCACAACAAAGGAAATTAAAGGATTTCTGTGTTTCGAAGGGAATCCAATGGCACTTTATACCCCCTCGCAGCCCTCACTTCGGTGGCATCTGGGAGGCTGGAGTAAAATCGACGAAATACCATTTGAAACGAGTGGTTGGTGAAACCAAACTAACTTTCGAGGAAATGATGACTTTCCTCACACAGTGTGAAGCAATCTTGAATAGCCGGCCACTAATTCCGGTTTCCAACGATCCAAACGATCTTGAAGTGCTAACACCATCTCATTTTCTTATTCAGAGACCGGCATTAAGTATTCCAGAGCCATCCTACGATGAAGTGAAGGTTGGTCGACTCAGTCGTTGGCAACATGTACAACTGATGAAGGAACACTTCTGGAAGCGTTGGTCGGTCGAATACTTGCACCACCTACAATCACGGCCCAAATGGCATAGAGGAGTGACGCAGATTGAGATCGGTAAAATGGTGGTACTGAAGGACAACAATGCCCCGCCTCACCACTGGCGCATGGGACGTATCGTGGCAACTCATCCCGGACCTGATGGAATCGTACGGGTGGTAACCGTCAAGACGGCGACATCGGAATTTCGGCGAGCTGTAACGGAGATCTGCATGCTTCCTTCGGTTGATCCGGAGGATTCAACGGGGGGAGAATGATGCAGCACACGACGACAGTCAAATCAGCCCCTCGGCACGAGTGCTGAGAGAGAGGAGAGAGAATAAAAAATGAGCAATTTCTTTGAACAGGCCAGTAAAAATTAACGCTTTATAACGAAAACACGCGTCTTTATTGAAGCACCCGAAAACCTCTAAAAACCAATCCAACTGAGCTAATTTCGAACAGAAGTTTAGAATGTTTTAGTTTTAGAATTTTAAAATATCAGGATTTTAGAATTTTTGAAATTAAAAATCTTAGAATGTCAGAATTTTAGAATTTTTGAATTCTAGAATTTTAAAATTTTAGAGCTGCGCAATTTTAGAATGTTAGGACTTTAGAATTTTAAGAGATTAGAATTTCGTGATTTTGGAATGTTAGAATGAACTTAAGAATTTTAGAATATTGGAATTTCAGAATTTTAGATTGTTTTGGAATTTTAGAATTTTAAACTATCAAAATTTTAGAATATTAGAATTTTAGAAATTAAGAATCTTAGAATGTCAGAATTTTAGAATTTATGAATTCTAGAGTTTTGGAGCTGCATAATTTTAGAATGTTAGGTTTTCATTAGAATTTTAGAATTTTAGAATTTTAGAATTTTAGAATTTTAGAATTTTAGAATTTTAGAATTTTAGAATTTTAGAATTTTAGAATTTTAGAATTTTAGAATTTTAGAATTTTAGAATTTTAGAATTTTAGAATTTTAGAATTTTAGAATTTTAGAATTTTAGAATTTTAGAATTTTAGAATTTTAGAATTTTAGAATTTTAGAATTTTAGAATTTTAGAATTTTAGAATTTTAGAATTTTAGAATTTTAGAATTTTAGAATTTTAGAATTTTAGAATTTTAGAATTTTAGAATTTTAGAATTTTAGAATTTTAGAATTTTAGAATTTTAGAATTTTAGAATTTTAGAATTTTAGAATTTTAGAATTTTAGAATTTTAGAATTTTAGAATTTTAGAATTTTAGAATTTTAGAATTTTAGAATTTTAGAATTTTAGAATTTTAGAATTTTAGAATTTTAGAATTTTAGAATTTTAGAATTTTAGAATTTTAGAATTTTAGAATTTTAGAATTTTAGAATTTTAGAATTTTAGAATTTTAGAATTTTAGAATTTTAGAATTTTAGAATTTTAGAATTTTAGAATTTTAGAATTTTAGAATTTTAGAATTTTAGAATTTTAGAATTTTAGAATTTTAGAATTTTAGAATTTTAGAATTTTAGAATTTTAGAATTTTAGAATTTTAGAATTTTAGAATTTTAGAATTTTAGAATTTTAGAATTTTAGAATTTTAGAATTTTAGAATTTTAGAATTTTAGAATTTTAGTATTTTAGAATTTTAGAATTTTAGAATTTTAGAATTTTAGAATTTTAGAATTTTAGAATTTTAGAATTTTAGAATTTTAGAATTTTAGAATTTTAGAATTTTAGAATTTTAGAATTTTAGAATTTTAGAATTTTAGAATTTTAGAATTTTAGAATTTTAGAATTTTAGAATTTTAGAATTTTAGAATTTTAGAATTTTAGAATTTTAGAATTTTAGAATTTTAGAATTTTAGAATTTTAGAATTTTAGAATTTTAGAATTTTAGAATTTTAGAATTTTAGAATTTTAGAATTTTAGAATTTTAGAATTTTAGAATTTTAGAATTTTAGAATTTTAGAATTTTAGAATTTTAGAATTTTAGAATTTTAGAATTTTAGAATTTTAGAATTTTAGAATTTTAGAATTTTAGAATTTTAGAATTTTAGAATTTTAGAATTTTAGAATTTTAGAATTTTAGAATTTTAGAATTTTAGAATTTTAGAATTTTAGAATTTTAGAATTTTAGAATTTTAGAATTTTAGAATTTTAGAATTTTAGAATTTTAGAATTTTAGAATTTTAGAATTTTAGAATTTTAGAATTTTAGAATTTTAGAATTTTAGAATTTTAGAATTTTAGAATTTTAGAATTTTAGAATTTTAGAATTTTAGAATTTTAGAATTTTAGAATTTTAGAATTTTAGAATTTTAGAATTTTAGAATTTTAGAATTTTAGAATTTTAGAATTTTAGAATTTTAGAATTTTAGAATTTTAGAATTTTAGAATTTTAGAATTTTAGAATTTTAGAATTTTAGAATTTTAGAATTTTAGAATTTTAGAATTTTAGAATTTTAGAATTTTAGAATTTTAGAATTTTAGAATTTTAGAATTTTAGAATTTTAGAATTTTAGAATTTTAGAATTTTAGAATTTTAGAATTTTAGAATTTTAGAATTTTAGAATTTTAGAATTTTAGAATTTTAGAATTTTAGAATTTTAGAATTTTAGAATTTTAGAATTTTAGAATTTTAGAATTTTAGAATTTTAGAATTTTAGAATTTTAGAATTTTAGAATTTTAGAATTTTAGAATTTTAGAATTTTAGAATTTTAGAATTTTAGAATTTTAGAATTTTAGAATTTTAGAATTTTAGAATTTTAGAATTTTAGAATTTTAGAATTTTAGAATTTTAGAATTTTAGAATTTTAGAATTTTAGAATTTTAGAATTTTAGAATTTTAGAATTTTAGAATTTTAGAATTTTAGAATTTTAGAATTTTAGAATTTTAGAATTTTAGAATTTTAGAATTTTAGAATTTTAGAATTTTAGAATTTTAGAATTTTAGAATTTTAGAATTTTAGAATTTTAGAATTTTAGAATTTTAGAATTTTAGAATTTTAGAATTTTAGAATTTTAGAATTTTAGAATTTTAGAATTTTAGAATTTTAGAATTTTAGAATTTTAGAATTTTAGAATTTTAGAATTTTAGAATTTTAGAATTTTAGAATTTTAGAATTTTAGAATTTTAGAATTTTAGAATTTTAGAATTTTAGAATTTTAGAATTTTAGAATTTTAGAATTTTAGAATTTTAGAATTTTAGAATTTTAGAATTTTAGAATTTTAGAATTTTAGAATTTTAGAATTTTAGAATTTTAGAATTTTAGAATTTTAGAATTTTAGAATTTTAGAATTTTAGAATTTTAGAATTTTAGAATTTTAGAATTTTAGAATTTTAGAATTTTAGAATTTTAGAATTTTAGAATTTTAGAATTTTAGAATTTTAGAATTTTAGAATTTTAGAATTTTAGAATTTTAGAATTTTAGAATTTTAGAATTTTAGAATTTTAGAATTTTAGAATTTTAGAATTTTAGAATTTTAGAATTTTAGAATTTTAGAATTTTAGAATTTTAGAATTTTAGAATTTTAGAATTTTAGAATTTTAGAATTTTAGAATTTTAGAATTTTAGAATTTTAGAATTTTAGAATTTTAGAATTTTAGAATTTTAGAATTTTAGAATTTTAGAATTTTAGAATTTTAGAATTTTAGAATTTTAGAATTTTAGAATTTTAGAATTTTAGAATTTTAGAATTTTAGAATTTTAGAATTTTAGAATTTTAGAATTTTAGAATTTTAGAATTTTAGAATTTTAGAATTTTAGAATTTTAGAATTTTAGAATTTTAGAATTTTAGAATTTTAGAATTTTAGAATTTTAGAATTTTAGAATTTTAGAATTTTAGAATTTTAGAATTTTAGAATTTTAGAATTTTAGAATTTTAGAATTTTAGAATTTTAGAATTTTAGAATTTTAGAATTTTAGAATTTTAGAATTTTAGAATTTTAGAATTTTAGAATTTTAGAATTTTAGAATTTTAGAATTTTAGAATTTTAGAATTTTAGAATTTTAGAATTTTAGAATTTTAGAATTTTAGAATTTTAGAATTTTAGAATTTTAGAATTTTAGAATTTTAGAATTTTAGAATTTTAGAATTTTAGAATTTTAGAATTTTAGAATTTTAGAATTTTAGAATTTTAGAATTTTAGAATTTTAGAATTTTAGAATTTTAGAATTTTAGAATTTTAGAATTTTAGAATTTTAGAATTTTAGAATTTTAGAATTTTAGAATTTTAGAATTTTAGAATTTTAGAATTTTAGAATTTTAGAATTTTAGAATTTTAGAATTTTAGAATTTTAGAATTTTAGAATTTTAGAATTTTAGAATTTTAGAATTTTAGAATTTTAGAATTTTAGAATTTTAGAATTTTAGAATTTTAGAATTTTAGAATTTTAGAATTTTAGAATTTTAGAATTTTAGAATTTTAGAATTTTAGAATTTTAGAATTTTAGAATTTTAGAATTTTAGAATTTTAGAATTTTAGAATTTTAGAATTTTAGAATTTTAGAATTTTAGAATTTTAGAATTTTAGAATTTTAGAATTTTAGAATTTTAGAATTTTAGAATTTTAGAATTTTAGAATTTTAGAATTTTAGAATTTTAGAATTTTAGAATTTTAGAATTTTAGAATTTTAGAATTTTAGAATTTTAGAATTTTAGAATTTTAGAATTTTAGAATTTTAGAATTTTAGAATTTTAGAATTTTAGAATTTTAGAATTTTAGAATTTTAGAATTTTAGAATTTTAGAATTTTAGAATTTTAGAATTTTAGAATTTTAGAATTTTAGAATTTTAGAATTTTAGAATTTTAGAATTTTAGAATTTTAGAATTTTAGAATTTTAGAATTTTAGAATTTTAGAATTTTAGAATTTTAGAATTTTAGAATTTTAGAATTTTAGAATTTTAGAATTTTAGAATTTTAGAATTTTAGAATTTTAGAATTTTAGAATTTTAGAATTTTAGAATTTTAGAATTTTAGAATTTTAGAATTTTAGAATTTTAGAATTTTAGAATTTTAGAATTTTAGAATTTTAGAATTTTAGAATTTTAGAATTTTAGAATTTTAGAATTTTAGAATTTTAGAATTTTAGAATTTTAGAATTTTAGAATTTTAGAATTTTAGAATTTTAGAATTTTAGAATTTTAGAATTTTAGAATTTTAGAATTTTAGAATTTTAGAATTTTAGAATTTTAGAATTTTAGAATTTTAGAATTTTAGAATTTTAGAATTTTAGAATTTTAGAATTTTAGAATTTTAGAATTTTAGAATTTTAGAATTTTAGAATTTTAGAATTTTAGAATTTTAGAATTTTAGAATTTTAGAATTTTAGAATTTTAGAATTTTAGAATTTTAGAATTTTAGAATTTTAGAATTTTAGAATTTTAGAATTTTAGAATTTTAGAATTTTAGAATTTTAGAATTTTAGAATTTTAGAATTTTAGAATTTTAGAATTTTAGAATTTTAGAATTTTAGAATTTTAGAATTTTAGAATTTTAGAATTTTAGAATTTTAGAATTTTAGAATTTTAGAATTTTAGAATTTTAGAATTTTAGAATTTTAGAATTTTAGAATTTTAGAATTTTAGAATTTTAGAATTTTAGAATTTTAGAATTTTAGAATTTTAGAATTTTAGAATTTTAGAATTTTAGAATTTTAGAATTTTAGAATTTTAGAATTTTAGAATTTTAGAATTTTAGAATTTTAGAATTTTAGAATTTTAGAATTTTAGAATTTTAGAATTTTAGAATTTTAGAATTTTAGAATTTTAGAATTTTAGAATTTTAGAATTTTAGAATTTTAGAATTTTAGAATTTTAGAATTTTAGAATTTTAGAATTTTAGAATTTTAGAATTTTAGAATTTTAGAATTTTAGAATTTTAGAATTTTAGAATTTTAGAATTTTAGAATTTTAGAATTTTAGAATTTTAGAATTTTAGAATTTTAGAATTTTAGATAGAATTTTAGAATTTTAGAATTTTAGAATTTTAGAATTTTAGAATTTTAGAATTTAGAATTTTAGAATTTTAGAATTTTAGAAATTTTAGAATTTAGAATTTTAGAATTTTAGAATTTTAGAATTTTAGAATTTTAGAATTTTAGAATTTTAGAATTTAGAATTTTAGAATTTTAGAATTTAGAATTTTAGAATTTTAGAATTTTAGAATTTTAGAATTTTAGAATTTTAGAATTTTAGAATTATTAGAATTTTAGAATTTTAGAATTTTAGAATTTTAGAATTTTAGAATTTTAGAATTTTAGAATTTTAGAATTTTAGAATTTTAGAATTTAGAATTTTAGAATTTTAGAATTTTAGAATTTTAGAATTTTAGAATTTTAGAATTTTAGAAATTTTAGAATTTTAGAATTTTAGAATTTAGAATTTTAGAATTTTAGAATTTAGAATTTTAGAAATTTAGAATTTTAGAATTTAGAATTTAGAATTTTAGAATTTTAGAATTTTAGAATTTTAGAATTTTAGAATTTTAGAATTTTAGAATTTTTAGAATTTTAGAATTTTAGAATTTTAGAATTTTAGAATTTAGAATTTTAGAATTTTAGAATTTTAGAATTTAGAATTTTAGAATTTTAGAATTTTAGAATTTTAGAATTTTAGAATTTTAGAATTTAGAATTTTAGAATTTTTAGAATTTTAGAATTTTAGAATTAATTTAGAATTTTAGAATTTTAGAATTTTAGAATTTTAGAATTTTAGAATTTTAGAATTTTAGAAATTTTAGAATTTTAGAATTTTAGAATTTTAGAATTTTAGAATTTTAGATTTTAGAATTTAGAATTTTAGAATTTTAGAATTTTAGAATTTTAGAATTTTAGAATTTAGAATTTTAGAATTTAGAATTTTAGAATTTTTAGAATTTTAGAATTTTAGAATTTTAGAATTTTAGAATTTTAGAATTTTAGAATTTTAGAATTTTAGAATTTTAGAATTTTAGAATTTTAGAATTTTAGAATTTTAGAATTTTAGAATTTTAGACTTTAGAATTTTAGAATTTTAGAATTTTTAGAATTTTAGAATTTTAGAATTTTAGAATTTTAGAATTTTAGAATTTTAGAATTTTAGAATTTTAGAATTTTAGAATTTTAGAATTTTAGAATTTTAGAATTTTAGAATTTTAGAATTTTAGAATTTTAGAATTTTAGAATTTTAGAATTTTAGAATTTAGAATTTTAGAATTTTAGAATTTTAGAATTTTAGAATTTTAGAATTTTAGAATTTTAGAATTTTAGAATTTTAGAATTTTAGAATTTTAGAATTTAGAATTTTAGAATTTTAGAATTTTAGAATTAATTTAGAATTTAGAATTTTAGAATTTAGAATTTTAGAATTTTAGAATTTTAGAATTTTAGAATTTTAGAATTTTAGAATTTTAGATTTTAGAATTTAGAATTTAGAATTTTAGAATTTTAGAATTTTAGAATTTTAGAATTTTAGAATTTTAGAATTTTAGAATTTTAGAATTTTAGAATTTTAGAATTTTAGAATTTTAGAATTTTAGAATTTTAGAATTTTAGAATTTTAGAATTTTAGAATTTTAGAATTTTAGAATTTTAGAATTTTAGAATTTTAGAATTTTAGAATTTTAGAATTTTAGAATTTTAGAATTTTAGAATTTTAGAATTTTAGAATTTTAGAATTTTAGAATTTTAGAATTTTAGAATTTTAGAATTTTAGAATTTTAGAATTTTAGAATTTTAGAATTTTAGAATTTTAGAATTTTAGAATTTTAGAATTTTAGAATTTTAGAATTTTAGAATTTTAGAATTTTAGAATTTTAGAATTTTAGAATTTTAGAATTTTAGAATTTTAGAATTTTAGAATTTTAGAATTTTAGAATTTTAGAATTTTAGAATTTTAGAATTTTAGAATTTTAGAATTTTAGAATTTTAGAATTTTAGAATTTTAGAATTTTAGAATTTTAGAATTTTAGAATTTTAGAATTTTAGAATTTTAGAATTTTAGAATTTTAGAATTTTAGAATTTTAGAATTTTAGAATTTTAGAATTTTAGAATTTTAGAATTTTAGAATTTTAGAATTTTAGAATTTTAGAATTTTAGAATTTTAGAATTTTAGAATTTTAGAATTTTAGAATTTTAGAATTTTAGAATTTTAGAATTTTAGAATTTTAGAATTTTAGAATTTTAGAATTTTAGAATTTTAGAATTTTAGAATTTTAGAATTTTAGAATTTTAGAATTTTAGAATTTTAGAATTTTAGAATTTTAGAATTTTAGAATTTTAGAATTTTAGAATTTTAGAATTTTAGAATTTTAGAATTTTAGAATTTTAGAATTTTAGAATTTTAGAATTTTAGAATTTTAGAATTTTAGAATTTTAGAATTTTAGAATTTTAGAATTTTAGAATTTTAGAATTTTAGAATTTTAGAATTTTAGAATTTTAGAATTTTAGAATTTTAGAATTTTAGAATTTTAGAATTTTAGAATTTTAGAATTTTAGAATTTTAGAATTTTAGAATTTTAGAATTTTAGAATTTTAGAATTTTAGAATTTTAGAATTTTAGAATTTTAGAATTTTAGAATTTTAGAATTTTAGAATTTTAGAATTTTAGAATTTTAGAATTTTAGAATTTTAGAATTTTAGAATTTTAGAATTTTAGAATTTTAGAATTTTAGAATTTTAGAATTTTAGAATTTTAGAATTTTAGAATTTTAGAATTTTAGAATTTTAGAATTTTAGAATTTTAGAATTTTAGAATTTTAGAATTTTAGAATTTTAGAATTTTAGAATTTTAGAATTTTAGAATTTTAGAATTTTAGAATTTTAGAATTTTAGAATTTTAGAATTTTAGAATTTTAGAATTTTAGAATTTTAGAATTTTAGAATTTTAGAATTTTAGAATTTTAGAATTTTAGAATTTTAGAATTTTAGAATTTTAGAATTTTAGAATTTTAGAATTTTAGAATTTTAGAATTTTAGAATTTTAGAATTTTAGAATTTTAGAATTTTAGAATTTTAGAATTTTAGAATTTTAGAATTTTAGAATTTTAGAATTTTAGAATTTTAGAATTTTAGAATTTTAGAATTTTAGAATTTTAGAATTTTAGAATTTTAGAATTTTAGAATTTTAGAATTTTAGAATTTTAGAATTTTAGAATTTTAGAATTTTAGAATTTTAGAATTTTAGAATTTTAGAATTTTAGAATTTTAGAATTTTAGAATTTTAGAATTTTAGAATTTTAGAATTTTAGAATTTTAGAATTTTAGAATTTTAGAATTTTAGAATTTTAGAATTTTAGAATTTTAGAATTTTAGAATTTTAGAATTTTAGAATTTTAGAATTTTAGAATTTTAGAATTTTAGAATTTTAGAATTTTAGAATTTTAGAATTTTAGAATTTTAGAATTTTAGAATTTTAGAATTTTAGAATTTTAGAATTTTAGAATTTTAGAATTTTAGAATTTTAGAATTTTAGAATTTTAGAATTTTAGAATTTTAGAATTTTAGAATTTTAGAATTTTAGAATTTTAGAATTTTAGAATTTTAGAATTTTAGAATTTTAGAATTTTAGAATTTTAGAATTTTAGAATTTTAGAATTTTAGAATTTTAGAATTTTAGAATTTTAGAATTTTAGAATTTTAGAATTTTAGAATTTTAGAATTTTAGAATTTTAGAATTTTAGAATTTTAGAATTTTAGAATTTTAGAATTTTAGAATTTTAGAATTTTAGAATTTTAGAATTTTAGAATTTTAGAATTTTAGAATTTTAGAATTTTAGAATTTTAGAATTTTAGAATTTTAGAATTTTAGAATTTTAGAATTTTAGAATTTTAGAATTTTAGAATTTTAGAATTTTAGAATTTTAGAATTTTAGAATTTTAGAATTTTAGAATTTTAGAATTTTAGAATTTTAGAATTTTAGAATTTTAGAATTTTAGAATTTTAGAATTTTAGAATTTTAGAATTTTAGAATTTTAGAATTTTAGAATTTTAGAATTTTAGAATTTTAGAATTTTAGAATTTTAGAATTTTAGAATTTTAGAATTTTAGAATTTTAGAATTTTAGAATTTTAGAATTTTAGAATTTTAGAATTTTAGAATTTTAGAATTTTAGAATTTTAGAATTTTAGAATTTTAGAATTTTAGAATTTTAGAATTTTAGAATTTTAGAATTTTAGAATTTTAGAATTTTAGAATTTTAGAATTTTAGAATTTTAGAATTTTAGAATTTTAGAATTTTAGAATTTTAGAATTTTAGAATTTTAGAATTTTAGAATTTTAGAATTTTAGAATTTTAGAATTTTAGAATTTTAGAATTTTAGAATTTTAGAATTTTAGAATTTTAGAATTTTAGAATTTTAGAATTTTAGAATTTTAGAATTTTAGAATTTTAGAATTTTAGAATTTTAGAATTTTAGAATTTTAGAATTTTAGAATTTTAGAATTTTAGAATTTTAGAATTTTAGAATTTTAGAATTTTAGAATTTTAGAATTTTAGAATTTTAGAATTTTAGAATTTTAGAATTTTAGAATTTTAGAATTTTAGAATTTTAGAATTTTAGAATTTTAGAATTTTAGAATTTTAGAATTTTAGAATTTTAGAATTTTAGAATTTTAGAATTTTAGAATTTTAGAATTTTAGAATTTTAGAATTTTAGAATTTTAGAATTTTAGAATTTTAGAATTTTAGAATTTTAGAATTTTAGAATTTTAGAATTTTAGAATTTTAGAATTTTAGAATTTTAGAATTTTAGAATTTTAGAATTTTAGAATTTTAGAATTTTAGAATTTTAGAATTTTAGAATTTTAGAATTTTAGAATTTTAGAATTTTAGAATTTTAGAATTTTAGAATTTTAGAATTTTAGAATTTTAGAATTTTAGAATTTTAGAATTTTAGAATTTTAGAATTTTAGAATTTTAGAATTTTAGAATTTTAGAATTTTAGAATTTTAGAATTTTAGAATTTTAGAATTTTAGAATTTTAGAATTTTAGAATTTTAGAATTTTAGAATTTTAGAATTTTAGAATTTTAGAATTTTAGAATTTTAGAATTTTAGAATTTTAGAATTTTAGAATTTTAGAATTTTAGAATTTTAGAATTTTAGAATTTTAGAATTTTAGAATTTTAGAATTTTAGAATTTTAGAATTTTAGAATTTTAGAATTTTAGAATTTTAGAATTTTAGAATTTTAGAATTTTAGAATTTTAGAATTTTAGAATTTTAGAATTTTAGAATTTTAGAATTTTAGAATTTTAGAATTTTAGAATTTTAGAATTTTAGAATTTTAGAATTTTAGAATTTTAGAATTTTAGAATTTTAGAATTTTAGAATTTTAGAATTTTAGAATTTTAGAATTTTAGAATTTTAGAATTTTAGAATTTTAGAATTTTAGAATTTTAGAATTTTAGAATTTTAGAATTTTAGAATTTTAGAATTTTAGAATTTTAGAATTTTAGAATTTTAGAATTTTAGAATTTTAGAATTTTAGAATTTTAGAATTTTAGAATTTTAGAATTTTAGAATTTTAGAATTTTAGAATTTTAGAATTTTAGAATTTTAGAATTTTAGAATTTTAGAATTTTAGAATTTTAGAATTTTAGAATTTTAGAATTTTAGAATTTTAGAATTTTAGAATTTTAGAATTTTAGAATTTTAGAATTTTAGAATTTTAGAATTTTAGAATTTTAGAATTTTAGAATTTTAGAATTTTAGAATTTTAGAATTTTAGAATTTTAGAATTTTAGAATTTTAGAATTTTAGAATTTTAGAATTTTAGAATTTTAGAATTTTAGAATTTTAGAATTTTAGAATTTTAGAATTTTAGAATTTTAGAATTTTAGAATTTTAGAATTTTAGAATTTTAGAATTTTAGAATTTTAGAATTTTAGAATTTTAGAATTTTAGAATTTTAGAATTTTAGAATTTTGGAATTTTAGAATTTTAGAATTTTAGAATTTTAGAATTTTAGAATTTTAGAATTTTAGAATTTTAGAATTTTAGAATTTTAGAATTTTAGAATTTTAGAATTTTAGAATTTTAGAATTTTAGAATTTTAGAATTTTAGAATTTTAGAATTTTAGAATTTTAGAATTTTAGAATTTTAGAATTTTAGAATTTTAGAATTTTAGAATTTTAGAATTTTAGAATTTTAGAATTTTAGAATTTTAGAATTTTAGAATTTTAGAATTTTAGAATTTTAGAATTTTAGAATTTTAGAATTTTAGAATTTTAGAATTTTAGAATTTTAGAATTTTAGAATTTTAGAATTTTAGAATTTTAGAATTTTAGAATTTTAGAATTTTAGAATTTTAGAATTTTAGAATTTTAGAATTTTAGAATTTTAGAATTTTAGAATTTTAGAATTTTAGAATTTTAGAATTTTAGAATTTTAGAATTTTAGAATTTTAGAATTTTAGAATTTTAGAATTTTAGAATTTTAGAATTTTAGAATTTTAGAATTTTAGAATTTTAGAATTTTAGAATTTTAGAATTTTAGAATTTTAGAATTTTAGAATTTTAGAATTTTAGAATTTTAGAATTTTAGAATTTTAGAATTTTAGAATTTTAGAATTTTAGAATTTTAGAATTTTAGAATTTTAGAATTTTAGAATTTTAGAATTTTAGAATTTTAGAATTTTAGAATTTTAGAATTTTAGAATTTTAGAATTTTAGAATTTTAGAATTTTAGAATTTTAGAATTTTAGAATTTTAGAATTTTAGAATTTTAGAATTTTAGAATTTTAGAATTTTAGAATTTTAGAATTTTAGAATTTTAGAATTTTAGAATTTTAGAATTTTAGAATTTTAGAATTTTAGAATTTTAGAATTTTAGAATTTTAGAATTTTAGAATTTTAGAATTTTAGAATTTTAGAATTTTAGAATTTTAGAATTTTAGAATTTTAGAATTTTAGAATTTTAGAATTTTAGAATTTTAGAATTTTAGAATTTTAGAATTTTAGAATTTTAGAATTTTAGAATTTTAGAATTTTAGAATTTTAGAATTTTAGAATTTTAGAATTTTAGAATTTTAGAATTTTAGAATTTTAGAATTTTAGAATTTTAGAATTTTAGAATTTTAGAATTTTAGAATTTTAGAATTTTAGAATTTTAGAATTTTAGAATTTTAGAATTTTAGAATTTTAGAATTTTAGAATTTTAGAATTTTAGAATTTTAGAATTTTAGAATTTTAGAATTTTAGAATTTTAGAATTTTAGAATTTTAGAATTTTAGAATTTTAGAATTTTAGAATTTTAGAATTTTAGAATTTTAGAATTTTAGAATTTTAGAATTTTAGAATTTTAGAATTTTAGAATTTTAGAATTTTAGAATTTTAGAATTTTAGAATTTTAGAATTTTAGAATTTTAGAATTTTAGAATTTTAGAATTTTAGAATTTTAGAATTTTAGAATTTTAGAATTTTAGAATTTTAGAATTTTAGAATTTTAGAATTTTAGAATTTTAGAATTTTAGAATTTTAGAATTTTAGAATTTTAGAATTTTAGAATTTTAGAATTTTAGAATTTTAGAATTTTAGAATTTTAGAATTTTAGAATTTTAGAATTTTAGAATTTTAGAATTTTAGAATTTTAGAATTTTAGAATTTTAGAATTTTAGAATTTTAGAATTTTAGAATTTTAGAATTTTAGAATTTTAGAATTTTAGAATTTTAGAATTTTAGAATTTTAGAATTTTAGAATTTTAGAATTTTAGAATTTTAGAATTTTAGAATTTTAGAATTTTAGAATTTTAGAATTTTAGAATTTTAGAATTTTAGAATTTTAGAATTTTAGAATTTTAGAATTTTAGAATTTTAGAATTTTAGAATTTTAGAATTTTAGAATTTTAGAATTTTAGAATTTTAGAATTTTAGAATTTTAGAATTTTAGAATTTTAGAATTTTAGAATTTTAGAATTTTAGAATTTTAGAATTTTAGAATTTTAGAATTTTAGAATTTTAGAATTTTAGAATTTTAGAATTTTAGAATTTTAGAATTTTAGAATTTTAGAATTTTAGAATTTTAGAATTTTAGAATTTTAGAATTTTAGAATTTTAGAATTTTAGAATTTTAGAATTTTAGAATTTTAGAATTTTAGAATTTTAGAATTTTAGAATTTTAGAATTTTAGAATTTTAGAATTTTAGAATTTTAGAATTTTAGAATTTTAGAATTTTAGAATTTTAGAATTTTAGAATTTTAGAATTTTAGAATTTTAGAATTTTAGAATTTTAGAATTTTAGAATTTTAGAATTTTAGAATTTTAGAATTTTAGAATTTTAGAATTTTAGAATTTTAGAATTTTAGAATTTTAGAATTTTAGAATTTTAGAATTTTAGAATTTTAGAATTTTAGAATTTTAGAATTTTAGAATTTTAGAATTTTAGAATTTTAGAATTTTAGAATTTTAGAATTTTAGAATTTTAGAATTTTAGAATTTTAGAATTTTAGAATTTTAGAATTTTAGAATTTTAGAATTTTAGAATTTTAGAATTTTAGAATTTTAGAATTTTAGAATTTTAGAATTTTAGAATTTTAGAATTTTAGAATTTTAGAATTTTAGAATTTTAGAATTTTAGAATTTTAGAATTTTAGAATTTTAGAATTTTAGAATTTTAGAATTTTAGAATTTTAGAATTTTAGAATTTTAGAATTTTAGAATTTTAGAATTTTAGAATTTTAGAATTTTAGAATTTTAGAATTTTAGAATTTTAGAATTTTAGAATTTTAGAATTTTAGAATTTTAGAATTTTAGAATTTTAGAATTTTAGAATTTTAGAATTTTAGAATTTTAGAATTTTAGAATTTTAGAATTTTAGAATTTTAGAATTTTAGAATTTTAGAATTTTAGAATTTTAGAATTTTAGAATTTTAGAATTTTAGAATTTTAGAATTTTAGAATTTTAGAATTTTAGAATTTTAGAATTTTAGAATTTTAGAATTTTAGAATTTTAGAATTTTAGAATTTTAGAATTTTAGAATTTTAGAATTTTAGAATTTTAGAATTTTAGAATTTTAGAATTTTAGAATTTTAGAATTTTAGAATTTTAGAATTTTAGAATTTTAGAATTTTAGAATTTTAGAATTTTAGAATTTTAGAATTTTAGAATTTTAGAATTTTAGAATTTTAGAATTTTAGAATTTTAGAATTTTAGAATTTTAGAATTTTAGAATTTTAGAATTTTAGAATTTTAGAATTTTAGAATTTTAGAATTTTAGAATTTTAGAATTTTAGAATTTTAGAATTTTAGAATTTTAGAATTTTAGAATTTTAGAATTTTAGAATTTTAGAATTTTAGAATTTTAGAATTTTAGAATTTTAGAATTTTAGAATTTTAGAATTTTAGAATTTTAGAATTTTAGAATTTTAGAATTTTAGAATTTTAGAATTTTAGAATTTTAGAATTTTAGAATTTTAGAATTTTAGAATTTTAGAATTTTAGAATTTTAGAATTTTAGAATTTTAGAATTTTAGAATTTTAGAATTTTAGAATTTTAGAATTTTAGAATTTTAGAATTTTAGAATTTTAGAATTTTAGAATTTTAGAATTTTAGAATTTTAGAATTTTAGAATTTTAGAATTTTAGAATTTTAGAATTTTAGAATTTTAGAATTTTAGAATTTTAGAATTTTAGAATTTTAGAATTTTAGAATTTTAGAATTTTAGAATTTTAGAATTTTAGAATTTTAGAATTTTAGAATTTTAGAATTTTAGAATTTTAGAATTTTAGAATTTTAGAATTTTAGAATTTTAGAATTTTAGAATTTTAGAATTTTAGAATTTTAGAATTTTAGAATTTTAGAATTTTAGAATTTTAGAATTTTAGAATTTTAGAATTTTAGAATTTTAGAATTTTAGAATTTTAGAATTTTAGAATTTTAGAATTTTAGAATTTTAGAATTTTAGAATTTTAGAATTTTAGAATTTTAGAATTTTAGAATTTTAGAATTTTAGAATTTTAGAATTTTAGAATTTTAGAATTTTAGAATTTTAGAATTTTAGAATTTTAGAATTTTAGAATTTTAGAATTTTAGAATTTTAGAATTTTAGAATTTTAGAATTTTAGAATTTTAGAATTTTAGAATTTTAGAATTTTAGAATTTTAGAATTTTAGAATTTTAGAATTTTAGAATTTTAGAATTTTAGAATTTTAGAATTTTAGAATTTTAGAATTTTAGAATTTTAGAATTTTAGAATTTTAGAATTTTAGAATTTTAGAATTTTAGAATTTTAGAATTTTAGAATTTTAGAATTTTAGAATTTTAGAATTTTAGAATTTTAGAATTTTAGAATTTTAGAATTTTAGAATTTTAGAATTTTAGAATTTTAGAATTTTAGAATTTTAGAATTTTAGAATTTTAGAATTTTAGAATTTTAGAATTTTAGAATTTTAGAATTTTAGAATTTTAGAATTTTAGAATTTTAGAATTTTAGAATTTTAGAATTTTAGAATTTTAGAATTTTAGAATTTTAGAATTTTAGAATTTTAGAATTTTAGAATTTTAGAATTTTAGAATTTTAGAATTTTAGAATTTTAGAATTTTAGAATTTTAGAATTTTAGAATTTTAGAATTTTAGAATTTTAGAATTTTAGAATTTTAGAATTTTAGAATTTTAGAATTTTAGAATTTTAGAATTTTAGAATTTTAGAATTTTAGAATTTTAGAATTTTAGAATTTTAGAATTTTAGAATTTTAGAATTTTAGAATTTTAGAATTTTAGAATTTTAGAATTTTAGAATTTTAGAATTTTAGAATTTTAGAATTTTAGAATTTTAGAATTTTAGAATTTTAGAATTTTAGAATTTTAGAATTTTAGAATTTTAGAATTTTAGAATTTTAGAATTTTAGAATTTTAGAATTTTAGAATTTTAGAATTTTAGAATTTTAGAATTTTAGAATTTTAGAATTTTAGAATTTTAGAATTTTAGAATTTTAGAATTTTAGAATTTTAGAATTTTAGAATTTTAGAATTTTAGAATTTTAGAATTTTAGAATTTTAGAATTTTAGAATTTTAGAATTTTAGAATTTTAGAATTTTAGAATTTTAGAATTTTAGAATTTTAGAATTTTAGAATTTTAGAATTTTAATTTTAGAATTTTAGAATTTTAGAATTTTAGAATTTTAGAATTTTAGAATTTTAGAATTTTAGAATTTTAGAATTTTAGAATTTTAGAATTTTAGAATTTTAGAATTTTAGAATTTTAGAATTTTAGAATTTTAGAATTTTAGAATTTTAGAATTTTAGAATTTTAGAATTTTAGAATTTTAGAATTTTAGAATTTTAGAATTTTAGAATTTTAGAATTTTAGAATTTTAGAATTTTAGAATTTTAGAATTTTAGAATTTTAGAATTTTAGAATTTTAGAATTTTAGAATTTTAGAATTTTAGAATTTTAGAATTTTAGAATTTTAGAATTTTAGAATTTTAGAATTTTAGAATTTTAGAATTTTAGAATTTTAGAATTTTAGAATTTTAGAATTTTAGAATTTTAGAATTTTAGAATTTTAGAATTTTAGAATTTTAGAATTTTAGAATTTTAGAATTTTAGAATTTTAGAATTTTAGAATTTTAGAATTTTAGAATTTTAGAATTTTAGAATTTTAGAATTTTAGAATTTTAGAATTTTAGAATTTTAGAATTTTAGAATTTTAGAATTTTAGAATTTTAGAATTTTAGAATTTTAGAATTTTAGAATTTTAGAATTTTAGAATTTTAGAATTTTAGAATTTTAGAATTTTAGAATTTTAGAATTTTAGAATTTTAGAATTTTAGAATTTTAGAATTTTAGAATTTTAGAATTTTAGAATTTTAGAATTTTAGAATTTTAGAATTTTAGAATTTTAGAATTTTAGAATTTTAGAATTTTAGAATTTTAGAATTTTAGAATTTTAGAATTTTAGAATTTTAGAATTTTAGAATTTTAGAATTTTAGAATTTTAGAATTTTAGAATTTTAGAATTTTAGAATTTTAGAATTTTAGAATTTTAGAATTTTAGAATTTTAGAATTTTAGAATTTTAGAATTTTAGAATTTTAGAATTTTAGAATTTTAGAATTTTAGAATTTTAGAATTTTAGAATTTTAGAATTTTAGAATTTTAGAATTTTAGAATTTTAGAATTTTAGAATTTTAGAATTTTAGAATTTTAGAATTTTAGAATTTTAGAATTTTAGAATTTTAGAATTTTAGAATTTTAGAATTTTAGAATTTTAGAATTTTAGAATTTTAGAATTTTAGAATTTTAGAATTTTAGAATTTTAGAATTTTAGAATTTTAGAATTTTAGAATTTTAGAATTTTAGAATTTTAGAATTTTAGAATTTTAGAATTTTAGAATTTTAGAATTTTAGAATTTTAGAATTTTAGAATTTTAGAATTTTAGAATTTTAGAATTTTAGAATTTTAGAATTTTAGAATTTTAGAATTTTAGAATTTTAGAATTTTAGAATTTTAGAATTTTAGAATTTTAGAATTTTAGAATTTTAGAATTTTAGAATTTTAGAATTTTAGAATTTTAGAATTTTAGAATTTTAGAATTTTAGAATTTTAGAATTTTAGAATTTTAGAATTTTAGAATTTTAGAATTTTAGAATTTTAGAATTTTAGAATTTTAGAATTTTAGAATTTTAGAATTTTAGAATTTTAGAATTTTAGAATTTTAGAATTTTAGAATTTTAGAATTTTAGAATTTTAGAATTTTAGAATTTTAGAATTTTAGAATTTTAGAATTTTAGAATTTTAGAATTTTAGAATTTTAGAATTTTAGAATTTTAGAATTTTAGAATTTTAGAATTTTAGAATTTTAGAATTTTAGAATTTTAGAATTTTAGAATTTTAGAATTTTAGAATTTTAGAATTTTAGAATTTTAGAATTTTAGAATTTTAGAATTTTAGAATTTTAGAATTTTAGAATTTTAGAATTTTAGAATTTTAGAATTTTAGAATTTTAGAATTTTAGAATTTTAGAATTTTAGAATTTTAGAATTTTAGAATTTTAGAATTTTAGAATTTTAGAATTTTAGAATTTTAGAATTTTAGAATTTTAGAATTTTAGAATTTTAGAATTTTAGAATTTTAGAATTTTAGAATTTTAGAATTTTAGAATTTTAGAATTTTAGAATTTTAGAATTTTAGAATTTTAGAATTTTAGAATTTTAGAATTTTAGAATTTTAGAATTTTAGAATTTTAGAATTTTAGAATTTTAGAATTTTAGAATTTTAGAATTTTAGAATTTTAGAATTTTAGAATTTTAGAATTTTAGAATTTTAGAATTTTAGAATTTTAGAATTTTAGAATTTTAGAATTTTAGAATTTTAGAATTTTAGAATTTTAGAATTTTAGAATTTTAGAATTTTAGAATTTTAGAATTTTAGAATTTTAGAATTTTAGAATTTTAGAATTTTAGAATTTTAGAATTTTAGAATTTTAGAATTTTAGAAT
The DNA here is from genome assembly GCF_030247195.1 of Topomyia yanbarensis. Lineage (NCBI taxonomy): Eukaryota > Metazoa > Arthropoda > Insecta > Diptera > Culicidae > Topomyia > Topomyia yanbarensis. Next base: position 7,758 of record NW_026683583.1, on the reverse strand, counting down.
TTTAGAATTTTAGAATTTTAGAATTTTAGAATTTTAGAATTTTAGAATTTTAGAATTTTAGAATTTTAGAATTTTAGAATTTTAGAATTTTAGAATTTTAGAATTTTAGAATTTTAGAATTTTAGAATTTTAGAATTTTAGAATTTTAGAATTTTAGAATTTTAGAATTTTAGAATTTTAGAATTTTAGAATTTTAGAATTTTAGAATTTTAGAATTTTAGAATTTTAGAATTTTAGAATTTTAGAATTTTAGAATTTTAGAATTTTAGAATTTTAGAATTTTAGAATTTTAGAATTTTAGAATTTTAGAATTTTAGAATTTTAGAATTTTAGAATTTTAGAATTTTAGAATTTTAGAATTTTAGAATTTTAGAATTTTAGAATTTTAGAATTTTAGAATTTTAGAATTTTAGAATTTTAGAATTTTAGAATTTTAGAATTTTAGAATTTTAGAATTTTAGAATTTTAGAATTTTAGAATTTTAGAATTTTAGAATTTTAGAATTTTAGAATTTTAGAATTTTAGAATTTTAGAATTTTAGAATTTTAGAATTTTAGAATTTTAGAATTTTAGAATTTTAGAATTTTAGAATTTTAGAATTTTAGAATTTTAGAATTTTAGAATTTTAGAATTTTAGAATTTTAGAATTTTAGAATTTTAGAATTTTAGAATTTTAGAATTTTAGAATTTTAGAATTTTAGAATTTTAGAATTTTAGAATTTTAGAATTTTAGAATTTTAGAATTTTAGAATTTTAGAATTTTAGAATTTTAGAATTTTAGAATTTTAGAATTTTAGAATTTTAGAATTTTAGAATTTTAGAATTTTAGAATTTTAGAATTTTAGAATTTTAGAATTTTAGAATTTTAGAATTTTAGAATTTTAGAATTTTAGAATTTTAGAATTTTAGAATTTTAGAATTTTAGAATTTTAGAATTTTAGAATTTTAGAATTTTAGAATTTTAGAATTTTAGAATTTTAGAATTTTAGAATTTTAGAATTTTAGAATTTTAGAATTTTAGAATTTTAGAATTTTAGAATTTTAGAATTTTAGAATTTTAGAATTTTAGAATTTTAGAATTTTAGAATTTTAGAATTTTAGAATTTTAGAATTTTAGAATTTTAGAATTTTAGAATTTTAGAATTTTAGAATTTTAGAATTTTAGAATTTTAGAATTTTAGAATTTTAGAATTTTAGAATTTTAGAATTTTAGAATTTTAGAATTTTAGAATTTTAGAATTTTAGAATTTTAGAATTTTAGAATTTTAGAATTTTAGAATTTTAGAATTTTAGAATTTTAGAATTTTAGAATTTTAGAATTTTAGAATTTTAGAATTTTAGAATTTTAGAATTTTAGAATTTTAGAATTTTAGAATTTTAGAATTTTAGAATTTTAGAATTTTAGAATTTTAGAATTTTAGAATTTTAGAATTTTAGAATTTTAGAATTTTAGAATTTTAGAATTTTAGAATTTTAGAATTTTAGAATTTTAGAATTTTAGAATTTTAGAATTTTAGAATTTTAGAATTTTAGAATTTTAGAATTTTAGAATTTTAGAATTTTAGAATTTTAGAATTTTAGAATTTTAGAATTTTAGAATTTTAGAATTTTAGAATTTTAGAATTTTAGAATTTTAGAATTTTAGAATTTTAGAATTTTAGAATTTTAGAATTTTAGAATTTTAGAATTTTAGAATTTTAGAATTTTAGAATTTTAGAATTTTAGAATTTTAGAATTTTAGAATTTTAGAATTTTAGAATTTTAGAATTTTAGAATTTTAGAATTTTAGAATTTTAGAATTTTAGAATTTTAGAATTTTAGAATTTTAGAATTTTAGAATTTTAGAATTTTAGAATTTTAGAATTTTAGAATTTTAGAATTTTAGAATTTTAGAATTTTAGAATTTTAGAATTTTAGAATTTTAGAATTTTAGAATTTTAGAATTTTAGAATTTTAGAATTTTAGAATTTTAGAATTTTAGAATTTTAGAATTTTAGAATTTTAGAATTTTAGAATTTTAGAATTTTAGAATTTTAGAATTTTAGAATTTTAGAATTTTAGAATTTTAGAATTTTAGAATTTTAGAATTTTAGAATTTTAGAATTTTAGAATTTTAGAATTTTAGAATTTTAGAATTTTAGAATTTTAGAATTTTAGAATTTTAGAATTTTAGAATTTTAGAATTTTAGAATTTTAGAATTTTAGAATTTTAGAATTTTAGAATTTTAGAATTTTAGAATTTTAGAATTTTAGAATTTTAGAATTTTAGAATTTTAGAATTTTAGAATTTTAGAATTTTAGAATTTTAGAATTTTAGAATTTTAGAATTTTAGAATTTTAGAATTTTAGAATTTTAGAATTTTAGAATTTTAGAATTTTAGAATTTTAGAATTTTAGAATTTTAGAATTTTAGAATTTTAGAATTTTAGAATTTTAGAATTTTAGAATTTTAGAATTTTAGAATTTTAGAATTTTAGAATTTTAGAATTTTAGAATTTTAGAATTTTAGAATTTTAGAATTTTAGAATTTTAGAATTTTAGAATTTTAGAATTTTAGAATTTTAGAATTTTAGAATTTTAGAATTTTAGAATTTTAGAATTTTAGAATTTTAGAATTTTAGAATTTTAGAATTTTAGAATTTTAGAATTTTAGAATTTTAGAATTTTAGAATTTTAGAATTTTAGAATTTTAGAATTTTAGAATTTTAGAATTTTAGAATTTTAGAATTTTAGAATTTTAGAATTTTAGAATTTTAGAATTTTAGAATTTTAGAATTTTAGAATTTTAGAATTTTAGAATTTTAGAATTTTAGAATTTTAGAATTTTAGAATTTTAGAATTTTAGAATTTTAGAATTTTAGAATTTTAGAATTTTAGAATTTTAGAATTTTAGAATTTTAGAATTTTAGAATTTTAGAATTTTAGAATTTTAGAATTTTAGAATTTTAGAATTTTAGAATTTTAGAATTTTAGAATTTTAGAATTTTAGAATTTTAGAATTTTAGAATTTTAGAATTTTAGAATTTTAGAATTTTAGAATTTTAGAATTTTAGAATTTTAGAATTTTAGAATTTTAGAATTTTAGAATTTTAGAATTTTAGAATTTTAGAATTTTAGAATTTTAGAATTTTAGAATTTTAGAATTTTAGAATTTTAGAATTTTAGAATTTTAGAATTTTAGAATTTTAGAATTTTAGAATTTTAGAATTTTAGAATTTTAGAATTTTAGAATTTTAGAATTTTAGAATTTTAGAATTTTAGAATTTTAGAATTTTAGAATTTTAGAATTTTAGAATTTTAGAATTTTAGAATTTTAGAATTTTAGAATTTTAGAATTTTAGAATTTTAGAATTTTAGAATTTTAGAATTTTAGAATTTTAGAATTTTAGAATTTTAGAATTTTAGAATTTTAGAATTTTAGAATTTTAGAATTTTAGAATTTTAGAATTTTAGAATTTTAGAATTTTAGAATTTTAGAATTTTAGAATTTTAGAATTTTAGAATTTTAGAATTTTAGAATTTTAGAATTTTAGAATTTTAGAATTTTAGAATTTTAGAATTTTAGAATTTTAGAATTTTAGAATTTTAGAATTTTAGAATTTTAGAATTTTAGAATTTTAGAATTTTAGAATTTTAGAATTTTAGAATTTTAGAATTTTAGAATTTTAGAATTTTAGAATTTTAGAATTTTAGAATTTTAGAATTTTAGAATTTTAGAATTTTAGAATTTTAGAATTTTAGAATTTTAGAATTTTAGAATTTTAGAATTTTAGAATTTTAGAATTTTAGAATTTTAGAATTTTAGAATTTTAGAATTTTAGAATTTTAGAATTTTAGAATTTTAGAATTTTAGAATTTTAGAATTTTAGAATTTTAGAATTTTAGAATTTTAGAATTTTAGAATTTTAGAATTTTAGAATTTTAGAATTTTAGAATTTTAGAATTTTAGAATTTTAGAATTTTAGAATTTTAGAATTTTAGAATTTTAGAATTTTAGAATTTTAGAATTTTAGAATTTTAGAATTTTAGAATTTTAGAATTTTAGAATTTTAGAATTTTAGAATTTTAGAATTTTAGAATTTTAGAATTTTAGAATTTTAGAATTTTAGAATTTTAGAATTTTAGAATTTTAGAATTTTAGAATTTTAGAATTTTAGAATTTTAGAATTTTAGAATTTTAGAATTTTAGAATTTTAGAATTTTAGAATTTTAGAATTTTAGAATTTTAGAATTTTAGAATTTTAGAATTTTAGAATTTTAGAATTTTAGAATTTTAGAATTTTAGAATTTTAGAATTTTAGAATTTTAGAATTTTAGAATTTTAGAATTTTAGAATTTTAGAATTTTAGAATTTTAGAATTTTAGAATTTTAGAATTTTAGAATTTTAGAATTTTAGAATTTTAGAATTTTAGAATTTTAGAATTTTAGAATTTTAGAATTTTAGAATTTTAGAATTTTAGAATTTTAGAATTTTAGAATTTTAGAATTTTAGAATTTTAGAATTTTAGAATTTTAGAATTTTAGAATTTTAGAATTTTAGAATTTTAGAATTTTAGAATTTTAGAATTTTAGAATTTTAGAATTTTAGAATTTTAGAATTTTAGAATTTTAGAATTTTAGAATTTTAGAATTTTAGAATTTTAGAATTTTAGAATTTTAGAATTTTAGAATTTTAGAATTTTAGAATTTTAGAATTTTAGAATTTTAGAATTTTAGAATTTTAGAATTTTAGAATTTTAGAATTTTAGAATTTTAGAATTTTAGAATTTTAGAATTTTAGAATTTTAGAATTTTAGAATTTTAGAATTTTAGAATTTTAGAATTTTAGAATTTTAGAATTTTAGAATTTTAGAATTTTAGAATTTTAGAATTTTAGAATTTTAGAATTTTAGAATTTTAGAATTTTAGAATTTTAGAATTTTAGAATTTTAGAATTTTAGAATTTTAGAATTTTAGAATTTTAGAATTTTAGAATTTTAGAATTTTAGAATTTTAGAATTTTAGAATTTTAGAATTTTAGAATTTTAGAATTTTAGAATTTTAGAATTTTAGAATTTTAGAATTTTAGAATTTTAGAATTTTAGAATTTTAGAATTTTAGAATTTTAGAATTTTAGAATTTTAGAATTTTAGAATTTTAGAATTTTAGAATTTTAGAATTTTAGAATTTTAGAATTTTAGAATTTTAGAATTTTAGAATTTTAGAATTTTAGAATTTTAGAATTTTAGAATTTTAGAATTTTAGAATTTTAGAATTTTAGAATTTTAGAATTTTAGAATTTTAGAATTTTAGAATTTTAGAATTTTAGAATTTTAGAATTTTAGAATTTTAGAATTTTAGAATTTTAGAATTTTAGAATTTTAGAATTTTAGAATTTTAGAATTTTAGAATTTTAGAATTTTAGAATTTTAGAATTTTAGAATTTTAGAATTTTAGAATTTTAGAATTTTAGAATTTTAGAATTTTAGAATTTTAGAATTTTAGAATTTTAGAATTTTAGAATTTTAGAATTTTAGAATTTTAGAATTTTAGAATTTTAGAATTTTAGAATTTTAGAATTTTAGAATTTTAGAATTTTAGAATTTTAGAATTTTAGAATTTTAGAATTTTAGAATTTTAGAATTTTAGAATTTTAGAATTTTAGAATTTTAGAATTTTAGAATTTTAGAATTTTAGAATTTTAGAATTTTAGAATTTTAGAATTTTAGAATTTTAGAATTTTAGAATTTTAGAATTTTAGAATTTTAGAATTTTAGAATTTTAGAATTTTAGAATTTTAGAATTTTAGAATTTTAGAATTTTAGAATTTTAGAATTTTAGAATTTTAGAATTTTAGAATTTTAGAATTTTAGAATTTTAGAATTTTAGAATTTTAGAATTTTAGAATTTTAGAATTTTAGAATTTTAGAATTTTAGAATTTTAGAATTTTAGAATTTTAGAATTTTAGAATTTTAGAATTTTAGAATTTTAGAATTTTAGAATTTTAGAATTTTAGAATTTTAGAATTTTAGAATTTTAGAATTTTAGAATTTTAGAATTTTAGAATTTTAGAATTTTAGAATTTTAGAATTTTAGAATTTTAGAATTTTAGAATTTTAGAATTTTAGAATTTTAGAATTTTAGAATTTTAGAATTTTAGAATTTTAGAATTTTAGAATTTTAGAATTTTAGAATTTTAGAATTTTAGAATTTTAGAATTTTAGAATTTTAGAATTTTAGAATTTTAGAATTTTAGAATTTTAGAATTTTAGAATTTTAGAATTTTAGAATTTTAGAATTTTAGAATTTTAGAATTTTAGAATTTTAGAATTTTAGAATTTTAGAATTTTAGAATTTTAGAATTTTAGAATTTTAGAATTTTAGAATTTTAGAATTTTAGAATTTTAGAATTTTAGAATTTTAGAATTTTAGAATTTTAGAATTTTAGAATTTTAGAATTTTAGAATTTTAGAATTTTAGAATTTTAGAATTTTAGAATTTTAGAATTTTAGAATTTTAGAATTTTAGAATTTTAGAATTTTAGAATTTTAGAATTTTAGAATTTTAGAATTTTAGAATTTTAGAATTTTAGAATTTTAGAATTTTAGAATTTTAGAATTTTAGAATTTTAGAATTTTAGAATTTTAGAATTTTAGAATTTTAGAATTTTAGAATTTTAGAATTTTAGAATTTTAGAATTTTAGAATTTTAGAATTTTAGAATTTTAGAATTTTAGAATTTTAGAATTTTAGAATTTAAGAATTTTAGAATTTTAGAATTTTAGAATTTTAGAATTTTAGAATTTTAGAATTTTAGAATTTTAGAATTTTAGAATTTTAGAATTTTAGAATTTTAGAATTTTAGAATTTTAGAATTTTAGAATTTTAGAATTTTAGAATTTTAGAATTTTAGAATTTTGGAATTTTAGAATTTTAGAATTTTAGAATTTTAGAATTTTAGAATTTTAGAATTTTAGAATGAAAAGATCTGTTTATATCTGTGCTACAGTAAAGCAGTACCGAGTTTCGCTAGTTTTTCGTTTCATTTTTTCGAGCTTTTGCCGGTCGAGTTCAGTGATAGATCTTAGTCGCGATTGTAGTTCAACAAGTTGTGAAGCAGGAAATTACGGAGTGCGTGCTGCTCCGTGTGTGTATGAGTGAAACGGAGCCCCAGGTTCTTGTTTCACTCAGCTGACGAAAACACTTCTGCCAGCTGATCTGTCAGTGAAGCAACAACGTACGCAACCGTAACAAGACCTACAAGCCGATTAGCTTTCGCAGGCTTGCTTGCAAGATCGTATGCAACTAGGCTCTGCCCGCTCTCAGCTAGTCGCAATTGAAAGCTCCGACAAAACAGATCTCTCTGAAACTCCGAGAGCCATCTGCCTTTGACCGTTGGAGGCATAGATTCAGAAGCCGATTGCGGTGAATCACGTGTTCGCGAGTACGAACAAAGCACCAAGAAACCACATTTGAAAAATTTTGCGTTGGTGCGCATTGTACCTGTCAGAACCTTTGGACGTATTGGGCAGGATACATTAACGAGGTTAAAACGTTCCTATTTCGGCTGGACCTTCTAACGCTTGGCCGCGATAGTTAGAGGAAAAAGCGTAGTCGCCATCCGCCTCGGCGGAGTCGCACAACTGACCATCAGTACCTTTAACCCTTGGGTGGATCAGATTAAAAAATAAGGTGAAAGGGTAGACGTTACTTGCTTAGGCAAGAACGCACTTGAAGCTTCATTTCTCGAATTTCGTCAGCTGAAAACCCGCTGAACT